>NW_024872784.1:24939-42439 GCF_018340385.1 Cyprinus carpio
GCCTTTTCCTGTTTTGGTTTTTTGATTTCTGAGATCGGGCGCGCTCAGGGGTGGTATGGCCGTAAGCGAGGGCTGCTGCAAAGTGTGGGCTATTTAAAGATCAGCAACCCTAATGCGCAATGTATTAGATCCATATAGACAAAAAAACTAAAGCTTGCAGCACCTGGTATTCCCAGGGGGTCTCCCATCCAAGTACTAACCAGGCCCGACCCTGCTTAGCTTCCGAGATCAGACGAGATCGGGCGCGAGCAAAGTGCGCTATTTAGATCACCCGAGATTAGATCCAAATAGACCAAATAAACTAAAAAAACTCGCAGCACCTGGTATTCCCAGGCGGTATGGGCTTACAGCACCTGCTGCAAAGTGTGGGCTATTTAAAGATCCAAGTACTAACCCTAAGGCCCGACCATCCATTTAGACAAAAAAACTAAAGCTTACAGCACCTGGTATTCCCAGGCGGTCTCCCATCCAAGTACTAACCAGGCCCGACCCTGCTTAGCTTCCGAGATCAGACGAGATCGGGTGGGGGTGGTATTAGGGAGGGTATGGCCGTAAGCGCAAGGGCTGCTGCAAATAGTGGGCTATTTAAAGATCAGCCACCCTAATGTGCAGTGTATTAGATCAATTTTAAGACAAAAAAACTAAAGCTTACAGCACCTGGTATTCCCAGGCGGTCTCTCCCATCCAAGTACTAGTATTAGATCAATTTTGACAAAAAAAACAAAGCTTACAGCACCTGGTATTTCCAGGCGGTCTCCCATCCAAGTCTAACCAGGCCCGACCCTGCTTAGCTTCCGAGATCAGACGAGATCGGGTGCGCGTGCTCAGGGTGGTATGGCCGTAAGCGAGGGCTGCTGCAAAGTGTGGTCTATTTAAAGATCAGCCACCCTAATTGGCAGTAAGCGAGAGCTGCCTGCCTATTTAAAGATCAGCAACCCTAATTGCGCAATGTATTAGATCCATATAGACAAAAAAACTAAAGCTTGCAGCATTTGGTATTCCCAGGCGGTCTCCCATCCAAGTACCTAACAGGCCCGACCCTGCTTAGCTTTCCGAGATCAGACGAGATCGGGCGCGCTCAGGGTGGTATTGTCCGTAAGCGAGGGCCTGCTGCAAAGTGTGGCTATTTAAAGTCAGCAACCCCTAATGCGCAATGTATTAGATCCATATAGACAAAAAAAACTAAAGCGGTACAGCACATCCCGGCTGGGTCTCCCATCCAAGTACTAACTACAGGCCCGAACCCTGATTAGCTTTCCCGAGATCGACCGAATCGTAATTGTCAATAGCGCTTGCTAAGGGTGGTTGGCCGTTAAGCGAGAGCTGCTGCATAGTGGGGGCTATTTAACAGATCAGCAACCCTAATGCGCAATGGTAGATCCATCCAGGACGTCAAAAAAACTAATAGCTTGCAGCACCTGGTATGCCGGCAGCTTCCAAACCAATATAACCGACCCGGCTGACCCTGCTTAGCTTCGAGATCAGACGAGATCGGGCGGTAATCAGGGTTGGTTGGCTGCAAAGCGAGGGCCTGCGCAAAAGCTGTGGGCTATTCTAAAGATCAGCCACCTACTAATATGGCAGTAAATTCGCTCAATTTTCATAAAAAAAACTAAAGCTTACAGCACCTGTATTCCCAGGTGGTCTCTCCATCCAAGTACTAACCAGGCCCGACCTGCTTAGCTGCCTTAGCTCAATTCCGATAAAAAAAAACTAACGCTTGCAGACTCTGGTACTTACAGGCGGTCTCCCATCCACGTCTAATCCAGGCCCGCTCCTTTGCTTAGACTTCCCGGAGATAAGAACGAGTAGGGCGTGCTCAGGGTGGTATGGCAGTAAAGCGAGGGGCTGCAAAGTGTGGGCTATTTGTAAAGATCCAGCCACCCTAATCTGCAGTATATTAGATCAATTTTGACCGAAAAAACTAAAGCTTACAGCACTGGTATTGCCCAGCGGTCTCCCATCCAAGTACTAAACCAGGCGGACCTGCTTACCCTCCAAGTCAGGATCATGATCGGGCGCTTGCTTTATTTTTTTTTGTTTTTTTTTTTTTTGTTTTCAAAAAAACTAAAGCTTTACAGCACCTGGATAGTTCCAGGCGGTCTCCCATCCCAGTACTAACCCAGGCCCGACCCTGCTTAGCTTCCGATGACATAGACGTTCTTCCAGCGGTTTTTTTGTTTTTTTTTTTTTATTTTTTTTTCTCACAGTAAAAATAAAGTTGTGCTACAAGACAATACAAAGCTTGTTACAGGGAAATTTTCATCACAAAAGCATTTTTCCAAAATATGCATAACACTAAAAACCAAAAACATCTAAAATCCAACAAATTCAAATTCAGTAATCTTCTCTTGGCATAAAAAGTGCTTTTGTTTTTAAAATATATGTAACCTCCTCGTAAAAATTCCATAAAAATCCTATCTTGTTTTCCAGTTTAAAATAACTGTACAGCAATTTTTACATAATC
This sequence comes from Cyprinus carpio, assembly GCF_018340385.1. Taxonomy (NCBI): domain Eukaryota; kingdom Metazoa; phylum Chordata; class Actinopteri; order Cypriniformes; family Cyprinidae; genus Cyprinus; species Cyprinus carpio. The sequence goes on from NW_024872784.1 coordinate 27,407, forward strand.
TTCAACCACGTGTTTAAAAATCACCATAGGGTTTACATATAAATCTCTGTTTTTGACTATTAATTCCTTCTCCATATGCTTTTTTAGCCAAAATTTAAAACAAATTAATTAGTTTCTTGTTTTGTGCGTATCTCTGCATTCCAAACATGTAAAAAATCTATTCCAGTTGCAGCCAACCCCTCATTATCTCTTAAGGTCTTGATTATTTCCTTTAATTCCTTTTAAAAATGGTTTAACTTCTCACAGAATAAAAAACAAATGTAGAATTCCGTTCATCACCTCCTTTTTTACAACTCCTGCATTGGGCATTAGTTCTTTTCTGCATTGCACACAATCTCATTTCCGTAAAAATGCACATTTTGTCTAATAAAAATAATCACAAACTTTCTAAATCCACATCCAACCCATTCCCATGTCAGTGGTTCTTCCAGTAAACATTTCCTCTTCAAAATTTCTTAAAATGCCTTTCCATAACTTATTGGCAAGAGGTTTTTTAAAAACATCCATTTATAAAAAACCCATAAAACATTTTAACAGAACCCAAATTAAAATCACCATATTGTCTTTACATTTTAGAAACACGCTCATTTTATTTTCTTTTTTCTCTCCCTCCTTATATCATTCATCCAGCATTGTCCTGGATTGCTTTTTTTACTTTGTTCGTATTGTCTTTTTAAAACATTTACATTAAGTCCCTCCTTCTCCTCATCCATTGCATCTATGATCACTTGAAGTGGGTAAAAATCCCTCTTTTAATTTCCCATCAACATCTCTCACCTTTACAAACACGCTTGCAACCACTTCTTAAAATAGATATCTACTCTTGCATCTTTATTTTCCATTTAAAAACAGAGGTTGATTAAAATCATTTCCCTCCCCTCCGGATTAAAATCCACCTCTGTTAAAAAAAAAGCCTCCAAGCGCTTAAAACCTCTTGTCTTGGTAAAATCGTGGGATCCCCTCATCATCCAATTCTTAAGCTTCAATCCCATAAAACCCTTTTCCCCAAATTAAAATCCCCACACTTTATTTAAATAAAGAGCCATCAATCTCTTCCCACTCTGCTCTGTTCGTCATCATCCAACATATTTTCTTACCACCTTTACTCTCATGCTTTTCATTTTTGTTCTACATCCACCAAACCCATCCCTCCCTCCCCCCGGTTTCCCTATCAGTGTAAAATATGCAATTCTTGGAGGCTTTTTGTCCCATAAAAATTCTAAAACACATTTCTTTATTCTTTTAAAAACCCAGTCTGGCAATGGCATCACATGTAATGTATACCACATTCTAGATAACATTAGCATGTTTAACAACTAAAATTTCCCCCTTTAAACTTAAAAACCTGCTTCTCCAGAAAATCAGTCTTCTTTCCATCCCTCCCACCGTCTCTTCCCACATACTGTCCATAGCCTCCTTTTCATTCTTTGCTACAATTATTCCTAAAATCTTTATTTCTTGCACCTCCGTAAACTTACAGATCCCTGTAAGAACCTCCGCCCTTACATATTTCATGTATACAGTTTTTTCTCTCTTCATTTATTTTTGCACCCGAACCCTCACAATACAGTTTTGTTTTTCCTCCATCACTCTCTTTAACACTTTCCTACATTTTCAACCACAATTGTCGTGTCATCAGCATATTGAAATATTTTCTTTAATTCTTTCCCTTCCCCCTCTTCCATTTGTATTCCATTTATCTTTTTTTTCTCTATTTATTAAAAGCCCTAAAGGTTCTGCTACCAAAGAGTACAACTGCGCCGACATGGACACCCCCTGTCTTATGGATCTTAAAACTTTTAAAAGGTTGAGTTTAAAAAACCGTTGCATTTTACTTTTGTAAAAATATCCCTGTATAAAACCGAAATCCATTTTATAAAAATTATTCCCAAACCCAAATTCCTTTTAAAACTGCAAATAAAAAGCCATGTTCAACTCTGTCAAAAGCCTTTTCGAAATCCATACTAATAACATAAGCAGTTTTGCCTTTTTCTTTTATATACCCCTCACTATATCTCTAATGCTGCTAGTAACATCTGCTATATCTCTCGCCTTTACTACTCCATACGCTTGGTTTGTTTCTATTATATTTGGCATGACATTTTTTAATCTGTTTGCTAAAGACCTTGGCTAAAATTTTAAAATCAGTGTTTAGCATTGTAATGGGTCTAAAATTTTTCAGCTCAGTTTTTGTCTCCTTTTTTTCTTGTATATTATTTTCATTAATCCTAGCCCCATTCTTGGGCTTACTCTTTCTTTTTTTAAAAACTTCTTCAAAAATTTCATTTAAAATCACGCTTACTTTTTCCTTAAAAACTTTGTAAAACTCACTTCCAATACCATCTACTCCGGGGCTTTTCCTCACTCTTAATTGATTTATGGCATGTATGATCTCTTCAGTTTCCATTTCCCTTTCACATTTTTTTTTTTTCCTCTCACCAACTTTCCTTGTTATCTGTTGCAACAAAATATTCCTTTTTTTCCTCATCTCCCCCCTCCGACTTAAAAAGTTCCTCATAAAATGATTTCACTTCTTTTAAATCCCCCCTGTCTCCCCCCTGTATCTGAGACCACCTGTCCATTCCTACTTTTTAAGTTCTTTAATTGTTTTCCGCTCTCCCCCCTGCTTTTCTCAAGAGATAAAAAGAATCTGCTACATTTTTCCCCCTTCCACCGTAATTTTGCTTTGCTTCGTAACATTGCCCCCCTTGCATTTCCTCCTCTTCTATTTTTCTCAACGTATTTTCTATTTCAATTACTTTTTTGCACATCTACTTCGTTTTTTATTTAACTCCTCTTTTAGAGTTCTCCTTATTTCTCTCTCCTTGGTTCTTTTAACCTTTTGTAATAAATTACAGTAGTTCATAGAATATTTCTTAATATCATACTTAACATTTTCCCACCATTGCCTTTTGTCTTCCATATACATCTGGTCTTTTTTTCCTCCCATCTAATATAATTTCAATCTCTTTTTTAAAACTTTCATTCTTTAAAACCTCAGTGTTTAAAATCCACACCCCAGGTCCCTTTGTTTGTCTTTTAAAATCCATCGTCATTAAAACCATTTTGTGATCGCTTAAGGTCGTTTCTTTGTAAAATATTCCACTCAATGAAACATTCAAGATTTCTGGTACTTAAAAAATAGTCTATTCTGGTTTGGCACATAAAATTCCCCACCAACTGTCTTCTTGAAAATTCCTTCTTTTTTTCCATTTCTTTTCCCGCCACACATCAATCATATTTTTTCCTCTTCCATCAATGACCTTAGTTCTTTTCTACCCCCATCCGATTTGAAAACCATCCCATTTGCCATATCCATTTTTACTAAAAACAGTGTTAAAATCCCCTGCAATCACCACCTTCCCCCCATTTTTCAATTACATCAGCTAAAACATTAAAATATATTTTCTTTTCTTTTTCTCCATTGGGAGCGTGCACGTTCACTAAAACAAAATTGTCTTCTTCCATTTCAATTTCTACCACCATACATTTTCCTTTTTTATCATTATATATAATTTTTGTCTTTTTATATACCTCTGTCTTTTCTTATTAAAACCGCCACTGCCTCCTCCTCCCATTTTTTCCTCTTCATTATTAACAAGTAATTCCCCTTCCCATCTTTTTCTAATATCCTCCATAACATTCTCTTTCCAGTTTGTCTCTTGCAATAAAATCACATCTTCATTTCGACACAATTCCTTCACTTTTTCAAATTTATAAACATTCATTAATCCTCTAGCATTAAAAGTCACAATTTTCAGCACCATAAAATAAATAAAAGCCATAAAATCCCCATATTGTCAGTTCATTCCCTCTCCTTCCTTTACCATTTCCCCACTGTCCTGTTTTTCCTCACATCCTTGTTTTAATACTTTTCTTTTTGGCTTTCTCTAAATTTGGTGTTACCTTAGTTTCTCTTCTCTCTTTTATTGACTCCTGTAGTGCCGGCATTCGTCGATGCATTCACTGTCTTTGTCCATTCTCCCATCCTCGCTGACCCACTCCTGCTCCTCTGTCCTTTTCCAGTTGAATCTGTAAAAGTATCAGTTATTTCCATCAGTGACCCCGTTTCCTCACTGCACTGCGTTAATCCGGTCCTTTCACTTTCCTCTTCAACGTCCGTGCTTGTGGTATCCTCTCTTTGTGTTCCTTCCGTGTTCTCGTGTAGCTCCTCTTCTCCGTCTTCCTCATGCATCTGCCCACACCCCTGCTCTTCCTCCTGATGTTGTTCTCCGAACCAGCACTCGCACTTGTTTAACACAAGCCTGCAGTCCGGGCACCTCACCGCATTACAGTCCCTCGCGAAATGTCCCCTTTCCGAGCACTTTAAAACATTTGAAGTCGGGACAGTCCTTCATCATGTGTTCAGGGCTCATACATAACCTACAGGTTCTCACCTGCTGGCTATGTATCACCCTGAAATACTGAGGTCCCTCTTCCGTCTCCATTCTTGTGCTGTAGGGCAGGGAAGCCACCTCTTTTGGAAACCGTACTCTCAGGAATCTCGTTCCATCCTCAATGCGGGTGCCCGGTAGAATCTCCTTTTGATCTGTGAGATAGGAGTCACCCCCCCATCCCTCCAGCTTCTTTAAAATATCGTCATCCTCCAGGTAAGCAGGCAGATGCATGAAAGATACAGCAAAATCCTTATTGTTCAACTTTTTAATTTCACAAGTCTTTCCTTTAATCATCAATCCTTCTTCCAGTTTCTCATATCTTCCTCTTTTTCCAATGTAATTTCATATTGTTTCATCATTTTTGGTCTTACCGCTAGTATGCTAGTCACTTCGATCTTGTCTTTCAATGCTTCTATAATGTCTCTCTGCTCTCTCCCATCTTGTACCTCCGTCAAATCAATCACAACCGTTGCTTCCTTTGCATAGATCTGTTCGATTCGCCTTTCTGGGTAATCCTTTTTCTCGTTGTCTTTGATCCAGTCCATTTTCAGTTAGCTGCCTTGTCTGTTTTTGCCAAATCCATGTCTGTAGCCGTTATATTCCGTCCATTTAACAAAAAACACAAAACTAAAACGATCCCTCCCAAAGAGCAAAGCTGTTGGGAGTACAATCAAACAAAAATAACACACAAAAAACTAGAAACAAAATACTTATCTTGAACAAAAACAACGCGCAAGAAAACAACACAAAAGTTTGGGTGAGCCTTTCTCACCTCCCTATAGCTAACACACTTCCTGTTTCTCACAAGCTCTCTAGCGCGCTCAGGGTGGTATGGCCGTAAGCGAGGGCTGCTGCAAAGTGTGGGCTATTTAAAGATCAGCCACCCTAATGTGCAGTATATTAGATCAATTTTGACGAAAAAACTAAAGCTTACAGCACCTTGTATTCCCAGGCGGGTCTCCCATCCAAGTACTAAACCAGGCCCGACCCTGCTTAGCTTCCGAGATCAGACGAGATCGGGCGCGCTCAGGGTTTTTTTTTTTTTTTTTTTTTTTTTTTTAATAGCTTACAGCACCTTGTATTCCCAGGCGGTCTCCCATCCAAGTACTAACCAGGCCCGACCCTGCTTAGCTTCCGAGATCAGACGAGATCGCGGCGCCGCGCAGGGTTTTTTTTTTTTTTTTTTTTTTTTTTTTTTTTATGATTAAATAGATATTTTTCTCCCACATCATTCTGTTCCTGGAAATGCTATTTCAAGCTCCTTCAAAATTGAGTAAACCTCCGAAGTAAACACTTTATCAAATTCCTTATTTTTTTGTTCCTGTTTAAAATAACAATACAAACATTCTATATACCTTTTCCAACGTCTTTTAAACAAACACCACACATCCATTATAATTTCTTCTTGTTTTGCAATCCCTCTTCTTTCCCAGATGACTTTTTTCATTAACATTATAAACAGATTGATCACCTTTTTGTTTTTTTCCTTCTCATCAAACCCTAACATAATGATCCTATCCAATTCTGTAACCTCTTGATCTTGCTCCCCTCCCAGGTTTACAATTATAGTTTTGCATTTTTCCTTAAAATCCTTCAGTGCCTTACAGTGTAGAAACACATGTAAAAAATCTTCCTCTTCCTCATTGCATACTTTGCATATGGCACTTTGTTCCATCCCAATTTTTTTAAGTATAACATCAGTAAACAGCACCCTTTGTCTGATATAATACTCAGAATTTTCCAATTTGACCTCAATTATCTCCCCTTTCATGTTTTTCCAAATATCTTCTTCTTTTAAACCTTCAAATGTCTTCTGCCAAAATTTGTTTGCAACAGGTTTCTTAAAAATCATGTCTCTGAAAAAAACATAAAACATTTTCACTGTACATTCTTTTAAAAACCACAATTTCTCTCCCAGTATTACGTACACATCCTTTTCTTCTTTCCCCCCTTCCATAGTTTCAACCTTTTCTATCCATTCTTTGGGTATTGCATTTTTTATAATTTCATACTTAGTTTTTAGTTCTTGTTTATTAAATTCTTCCTTTGCTTCCTCCATAACATCTACTATATACTGCATTGGTAAAAAGCCTTCTTTATATTCATATAAAACATCTCTTACTTTGACTATTCCAACTTCCATCAATTCTTTAAAATATATTTCCTTCCCTTGGTTTAAAAATGCCGGTGTTTAGGAATAATGGCTGATTTAAGATGTTTTCTCTTCCATGTACGTTGTATTGAACAGTAATTAAAAAAATTTCCCCAAGCCCTTAAAACTTCTTTATAAAACATTGGCAACCCCTTTGTTATCCATTCTTTTGTTCTCATCCATAAAACATTATCTCCCAGATTCAAATTCCCACATTTGTTTAAAAAAAATCCCCATTGTTGTTTTCCATTCTGCTTTGTTTCCCTCATCCAGATACTTTTTGACTAATTTGACTCTCAGACTATTCTTCCTTTGCTCAACATCGATTAAACCCAAACCTCCTTTTCCCTCCATCCCTATTAAAGTATTGTACGCAATTCTAGCTGGTTTCCCTACCCATAAAAAATCTAAAAAACATCTTTTCAACCCTCTTTCCACCCACACCGGCATAGATGTCATATATAAAAAATACCACAATTTTGAAGTCATTAAAACATTCAAGATTAAAACCTTCCCTTTTAAATTTAGTGCCCTCAATTTCCAAAAGTTCAGTCTTCTTTCAATGCTTCCCACTATTTCTTCCCACATGATTTCTCTCACTTTATCTTCATCTTTACCCATTAAAATTCCTAAAATCTTCATTTCTTTTACTTCCTTGAATTTAAAATTCTCTTCTAAGTCTGTCGTCTGCCCAAATCTCATATATGCAGTTTTTTCTTCATTTATTTTTCCTCCTGACCCCTTGCAAAATCTCCGTACTATTTCCATTACTTGTTTGACACTTTCTTCTTCTCTAGCAAAAATGGTAGTGTCATCAGCATATTGACAAATTTTACTCTCTTTTCCTGTTTGTTCAATCTCTATTCCTTTAATTCCCCTTTCTTGTTTTATGGCTAGTCCAAGCGGTTCTGCCACCAATGAATATAGCAGGGCTGATAAAGGACACCCTTGTCTTATAGATCGTGTTATCCTAAAACATTTTGTTAAAAACCCATTACATTTTATTGTTGTCATTGCTCCCTTGTATAAAATTTTAATCCATTTAATAAAATTCTCCCCAAACCCAAAACTTTTTAAAATATCAAATAAATATTCGTGTTCCACCCTGTCAAAAGCTTTTTCAAAATCTAAGTTAATGACATAACCTCCTTTACTTTTATCTCTCATGTACCTTATTGTGTCTTTTATACTCATTGTTACATCCGAAATGTCTTTCCCTTTTACTCCATATGCCTGATTTGTTGTAATTATATTTGGCATTATCTGTTTTAATCTATTCGCTAAAAGTTTTGCTAAAATCTTTAAATCAGTATTTAACATTGTGATAGGTCTATAATTTTTTAATTCATTTTTTTCCCCCTTTTTCTTGTATATTACCTTCATCAATCCCATTCCCATTCTTAACATCATTCCTCCTTTTTCAAAAATCTCATCATAAACATCTCTTAAAATATCTACTAAAAGGTCTTTAAAAGTTTGGTAAAACTCACTTCCTAAACCATCAATGCCCGGGCTTTTCTTTTTGTTCAATTCATTTATTGCACTTTCTATTTCTTCTTTACTTATTGTCTGATCGCATTCTTCCTTCTCCTCTTTACTTACTTTAATTTTTATTAATTCCATTAATTCCCTTTTTTCTCTCTCCTTTACTCCTTCCGTACTAAACAATTTTTCAAAATAGTTTTTTTACCTCTTCTAAAATTTCCCCACATTCTTGTACCATTTTACCATTTTCTTTTCGTATTTCTTTTATAGTTTCAACTCTTCCTTTTCTTTTTTCAAGATCAAAAAAAAACTTTGTGCATTTTTTCTCCTTCTACCAGATATTTAGCTTTACACCTCAACATTGCCCCCTTATATCTATTCTCTTCTATCTCTTTCAGCTCTTCTTGTATTTCTTTTATTTTTTGAATATCTTCTGTTTCATCATTTACTTGCTTCTCCAGTCTTTCTCTTATTTCTTTTTCTTTATTCTTTTTGCATTTCTGTTTTAACACACAATAACTAATAGTGATTTTTTTTCAATAAAAATTTCAAGTTCTCACACCAGATCCTTTTGTCCTCTAAATACATTTCATTCTCTTTTTCTTTTTTTATTGTATCTTTTATTGTTGCCACATAATCCTCATCCTTTAAAATGTCTGTATTTAAAACCCATACCCCTGGCCCTCTTTTCCCAACATCCCAATCCAAATGTACAAAAAAAGGCTTATGATCACTTAAACTCGTTTCTTCATACCTTAACTTCTCTATAAAACATTCTAAATTCCTTGTACATAAAACCATATCTATTCGTGTTTGATAAATGAAATTTCCTACTATTTGTCTTCTCGAGTATTCTCTTTTGTTTTCATTCCTTTCCCTCCATACATCCATCATATTGTTTTCCTCCATTAGTGATCTTAACTCTTTCCTTCCTGTATCACTTTTGAAACCCATACCCTCCGCTATATCTTGTCTGCTAAAAACTGTATTAAAATCCCCCATCATAATTATATATTTATAATTCCTCACAATTGTCTTGATAGTGTTAAAAAATGATCTCTTTTCTTCTTTTTTCGTTGGTGCATGTATGTTGACCAGTAGTATGTTCTTCTCTTCGTAACTCATTTCCACTATCAAACATTTCCCTATTTCATCTTTGTATATTTCTTTACAGCTTACACCACTGTTTTCCCTTATTAAAATTGCCACACCTCTACCATTTCTTTCATCACCATTATTATACACAGAATTCCACCATTCCACCTTTTCCTCATTTCATTTATAGACCTATCTGTCCAATTTGTTTCTTGTAGCATTATTATGTCTTCTTTTTTACACATTTCTTTTACTTTATCAAACTTTCTAACATCTTGAAGTCCTCTTGCATTAAAAGTTACCAACTTTATGAGCATAAGACAGAAAAAAGTATTCATAAAAACCATCATTTATCATTCGATCTCCCCCATGTCCTTTAACAGTTCAAATCGGTTTACATTTTTCAACAAGTCCTCTTTAACTACTTTTTTCCTTACCCCGCCCAAACTTGGTTTTACCTTGATCGATCTTCTTCTTTTCATTTGTATCCCCAGCTTTGTCCTCCTTTTTCCTCTTCACTGCCCCTTTCAACAGTCTGTTCTTCATTTACAATCCTTTGATGTTCTATTTTGTCTAAAAGTATTTCAACGGTCTCTGCAATTTGCATCTCCGCTTCACCCCCTTGCTGTGATTGTTTATCCTGTATGTAACTTTCTTTTCTCTGTTCTCCTTTGTCCTTATTTTTCGTTGGTTTCATTAAATGTGTGTTGTTGTTGTTCCTTCCTCTTGCTCCTTTTCACCGTCATGCATCTGCCCACTCACACCTTCTTCATCTTCTTCCTCGTTTCCCATCCAGCATTCACACTTGCTTAGCACCTCCTCGCAATCCGGGATTTTTTACCACCCTGCAGTCCCTCGCCATGTGTCCTCTTTCATTGCATTTGTAACATATAAACTGCGGACAGTCTTTCACCATATGCTCTGGGCTCATGCACAACCTACATGTCTTTACCTGCTGGCTATGCATGACCCGAAAGTACTGTGGTCCTTCTGCTGTGACAAACTTGGTGCTATACGGGAGTGAGATCACTTCTCTCTTGGGAATCTTTGTTTTTACAAATCTTGTTCCGTCTTCAATATTTGTGCCAGGATAAAACCTTCTCTTTATTTTAGAGATGGGGGAGAACTCCCCATCCTTCCAATTTCTTTAAAATGTCCTCATCGTCCATGTAAACAGGGAGATGCATAAAAGAAACAACAAAATCTCTGTTTTGAAGTCTTGTTACCTCACAGGTTTTTCCTTTGATTATTATTCCATTCATCAGCTCCTCGATGTCTTCCTCGGTCTCCAAAGTCACCTCATAACATCTTGTTTGTTTCGGTCGAACCGCCAAGATTTTCCCTTCTCCAACTTTTTCTGTTACTGAGATTATAATATCCACTGCTCTCACATCATCCAAATCCATTAAGTCCACTGTTACTGTTGCTTCCTTTTTGTAAACTCTTTTCCAGGTTTCCTTCTTTGTTTCTTTTTCATGTCCATCTCTGTGTCTTTGTTCAAGATCGATTTCATTCCCACTCCGTGTTTCTCGTGCCATTGCTGTGGTCATTGCCGGTAATCTGTCCATTTTGAAAATTAAAGCCAAAAAAAAACTGCCCCCCCCAAACAGCGTGAGCTGCTGGGAGGAGAAAAAAAAATCAAACTAAAAAACAAAATAAAGCTTTTCCCAAAAAAAATAATAAACAAAACACAAATCAAAAGAGGTGAGCCTCTCTCACCAACTGCTCAAACTGCCAACTCACTTCCTGTATTACTCACTAGCGCCACCAGGTTGGTATGGCCGTAAGCGAGGGCTGCTGCAAAGTGTGGGCTATTTAAAGATCAGCCACCCTAATGAGCATATATTAGATTTTATAGAAAAAAAAACTAAAGCTTACAGCACCTGGTATTCCCAGGCGGTCTCCCATCCAAGTACTAACCAGGCCCGACCCTGCTTAGCTTCCGAGATCAGACGAGATCGGGCGCGCTCAGGGTGGTATGTCCGTAAGCGAGGGCTGCTGCAAAGTGTGGGCTATTTAAAGATCAGCAACCTTAATGCGCAATGTATTAGATCCATATAGACAAAAAAACTAAAGCTTACAGCACCTGGTATTCCCAGGCGGTCTCCCATCAAAGTACTAACCAGGCCCGACCCTGCTTAGCTTCCGAGATCAGACGAGATCGGGCGCGCTCAGGGTGGTATGGCCGTAAGCGAGGGCTGCTGCAAAGTGTGGGCTATTTAAAGATCAGCCACCCTAATCTGCAATGTATTAGGTCCATATTGACAAAAAAAACTAAAGCTTACAGCACCTGGTATTCCCAGGCGGTCTCCCATCCAAGTACTAACCAGGCCCGACCCTGCTTAGCTTCCGAGATCAGACGAGATCGGCGCGCGCTAAGGGTGGTATGGCCGTAAGCGAGGGCTGCTGCAAAGTGTGGGCTATTTAAAGATCAGCCACCCTAATGCGCAATGTATTAGATCCATATTGACAAAAAAAACTAAAGCTTACAGCACCTGGTATTCCCAGGCGGTCTCCCATCCAAGTACTAACCAGGCCCGACCCTGCTTAGCTTCCGAGATCAGACGAGATCGGGCGCGCTTAGGGTGGTATGGCCGTAAGCGAGGGCTGCTGCAAAGTGTGGGCTATTTAAAGATCAGCAACCCTAATGCGCAATATATTAGATCCATATAGACAAAAAAACTAAAGCTTACAGCACCTGGTATTCCCAGGCGGTCTCCCATCCAAGTACTAACCAGGCCCGACCCTGCTTAGCTTCCGAGATCAGACGAGATCGGGCGCGCTTAGGGTGGTATGGCCGCAAGCGAGGGCTGCTGCAAAGTGTGGGCTATTTAAAGATCATCAGCATCCCTAATGCGCAATGTATTAGATCCATATAGACAAAAAAACTAAAGCTTACAGCACCTGGTATTCCCAGGCGGTCTCCCATCCAAGTACTAACCAGGCCCGACCCTGCTTAGCTTCCGAGATCAGACGAGATCGGGCGCGCTTAGGGTGGTATGGCCGTAAGCGAGGGCTGCTGCAAAGTGTGGGCTATTTAAAGATCAGCAACCCTAATGCGCAATGTATTAGATCCATATAGATAAAAAAAAACCTAAAGCTTACAGCACCTGGTATTCCCAGGCGGTCTCCCATCCAAGTACTAACCAGACCCGACCCTGCTTAGCTTCCGAGATCAGACGAGATCGGGCGCGCTCAGGGTGGTATGGCCGTAAGCGAGGGCTGCTGCAAAGTGTGGGCTATTTAAAGATCAGCAACCCTAATGCGCAATGTATTAGATCCATATAGAAAAAAAAAACTAAAGCTTACAGCACCTGGTATTCCCAGGCGGTCTCCCATCCAAGTACTAACCAGGCCCGACCCTGCTTAGCTTCCGAGATCAGACGAGATCGGGCGCGCTCAGGGTGGTATGTCCGTAAGCGAGGGCTGCTGCAAAGTGTGGGCTATTTAAAGATCAGCAACCCTAATGCGCAATGTATTAGATCCATATAGACAAAAAAAACTAAAGCTTGCAGCACCTGGTATTCCCAGGCGGTCTCCCATCCAAGTACTAACCAGGCCCGACCCTGCTTAGCTTCCGAGATCAGACGAGATCCGGGCGCGCTCAGGGTGGTATGGCCGTAAGCAAGGGCTGCTGCAAAGTGTGGGCTATTTAAAGATCAGCCACCCTAATGTGCAGTATATTAGATCAATTTTGATAAAAAAAAAACTAAAGCTTACAGCACCTGGTATTCCCAGGCTGTCTCCCATCCAAGTACTAACCAGGCCCGACCCTGCTTAGCTTCCGAGATCAGACTAGATCGGGCGCGCTCAGGGTGGTATGTCCGTAAGCGAGGGCTGCTGCAAAGTGTGGGCTATTTAAAGATCAGCAACCCTAATGCGCAATGTATTAGGTCCATATTGACAAAAAAAAACTAAAGCTTACAGCACCTGGTATTCCCAGGCGGTCTCCCATCCAAGTACTAACCAGGCCCGACCCTGCTTAGCTTCCGAGATCAGACGAGATCGGCGCGCGCTCAGGGTGGTATGGCCGTAAGCGAGGGCTGCTGCAAAGTGTGGGCTATTTAAAGATCAGCAACCCTAATGCGCAATGTATTAGATCCATATAGACAAAAAAACTAAAGCTTGCAGCACCTGGTATTCCCAGGCGGTCTCCCATCCAAGTACTAACCAGGCCCGACCCTGCTTAGCTTCCGAGATCAGACGAGATCGGGGCGCGCTCAGGGTGGTATGGCCGTAAGCGAGGGCTGCTGCAAAGTGTGGGCTATTTAAAGATCAGCCACCCTAATGTGCAATGTATTAGATCAGTTGTGAAGAAAAAAACTAAAGCTCACAGCACCTGGTATTCCCAGGCGGTCTCCCATCCAAGTACTAAACAGGCCCGACCCTGCTTAGCTTCCGAGATCAGACGAGATCGGGCGCGCTCAGGGTGGTATGTCCGTAAGCGAGGGCTGCTGCAAAGTGTGGGCTATTTAAAGATCAGCCACCATAATGCTCAATGTATTAGATCCATATTGACGAAAAATCTAAAGCTTACAGCACCTGGTATTCCCAGGCTGTCTCCCATCCAAGTACTAACCAGGCCCGCCCCTGCTTAGCTTCCGAGATCAGACGAGATCGGGCGCGCTCAGGGTGGTATGGCCGTAAGCGAGGGCTGCTGCAAAGTGTGGGCTATTTAAAGATCAGCCACCCTAATGCGCAATGTATTAGATCCATATAGACGAAAAAAAAACTAAAGCTTACAGCACCTGGTATTCCCAGGCGGTCTCCCATCCAAGTACTAACCAGGCCCGACCCTGCTTAGCTTCCGAGATCAGACGAGATCGGGCGCGCTCAGGGTGGTATTGGCCGTAAGCGAGGGCTGCTGCAAAGTGTGGGATATTCAAAGATCAGCAACCCTAATGCGCAATGTATTAGGTCCATATTGACAAAAAAAACTAAAGCTTACAGCACCTGGTATTCCCAGGCGGTCTCCCATCCAAGTACTAACCAGGCCCGACCCTGCTTAGCTTCCGAGATCAGACGAGATCGGGCGCGCTCAGGGTGGTATGGCCGTAAGCGAGGGCTGCTGCAAAGTGTGGGCTATTTAAAGATCAGCAACCCTAATGCGCAATGTATTAGGTCCATATTGACCAAAAAAACTTAAGCTTACAGCACCTGGTATTCCCAGGCGGTCTCCCATCCAAGTACTAACCAGGCCCGACCCTGCTTAGCTTCCGAGATCAGACGAGATCGGGCGCGCTCAGGGTGGTATGGCCGTAAGCGAGGGCTGCTGCAAAGTGTGGGCTATTTAAAGATCAGCAACCCTAATGCGCAATGTATTAGATCCATATAGACGAAAAAAAACTAAAATTATTATAAACTAAGTGAAAAATGTCAAAATTATTATAAACTAAGTGACCAGGCCCGACCCTGCTTAGCTTCCGAGATCAGACGAGATCGGGCGCGCTCAGGGTGGTATGTCCGTAAGCGAGGGCTGCTGCAAAGTGTGGGCTATTTAAAGATCAGCAACCCTAATGTGCAGTATATTAGATCCATATAGACAAAAAAACTAAAGCTTACAGCACCTGGTATTCCCAGGCGGTCTCCCATCCAAGTACTAACCAGGCCCGACCCTGCTTAGCTTCCGAGATCAGACGAGATCGGGCGCGCTCAGGGTGGTATGGCCGTAAGCGAGGGCTGCTGCAAAAGTGTGGGCTATTTAAAGATCAGCAACCCTAATGTGCATGTATTAGATCCATATATAGAAAAAAAAACTAAAGCTTACAGCACCTGGTATTCCCAGGCGGTCTCCCATCCAAGTACTAACCAGGCCCGACCCTGCTTAGCTTCCGAGATCAGAGCGAGATCGGGCGCGCTCAGGGTGGTATGGCCGCAAGCGAGGGCTGCTGCAAAGTGTGGGCT
>NW_024872784.1:47439-54840 GCF_018340385.1 Cyprinus carpio
GGCGGTCTCCCATCCAAGTACTAACCAGGCCCGACCCTGCTTAGCTTCCGAGATCAGACGAGATCGGGCGTGCTCAGGGTGGTATGGCCGTAAGCGAGGGCTGCTGCAAAGTGTGGGCTATTTAAAGATCAGCCACCCTAATCTGCAATATATTAGATAATTTAGACAAAAAAACTAAAGCTTACAGCACCTGGTATTCCCAGGCGGTCTCCCATCCAAGTACTAACCAGGCCCGACCCTGCTTAGCTTCCGAGATCAGACGAGATCGGGCGTGCTCAGGGTGGTATGGCCGTAAGCGAGGGCTGCTGCAAAGTGTGGGCTATTTAAAGATCAGCCACCCTAATCTGCAGTATATTAGATCAATTTTGACGAAAAAACTAAAGCCTACAGCACCTGGTATTCCCAGGCGGCTTCCATCCAAGTACTAACCAGGCCCGTCCCTGCTTAGCTTCCGAGATCAGACGAGATCGGGCGCGCTCATGGTGGTATGGCCGTAAGCGAGGGCTGCTGCAAAGTGTGGGCTATTTAAAGATCAGCCACCCTAATGTGAAGTATATTAGATCAATTTTGACGAAAAAAAAACTAAAGCTTACAGCACCTGGTATTCCCAGGCGGTCTCCCATCCAAGTACTAACCAGGCCCGACCCTGCTTAGCTTCCGAGATCAGACGAGCTCATAAATAATAATAATAATGATATTTTTTTTTTTTTTTTTTTTTTTTTTATTAAGAAATTTCAATCAATAAAATACAATAGATTAAGCACAATCAATAGAAAATACAGAACATCATCTTTACACATCTCTACATTACACATCTTTCCTTTACATAGATAATTTAAAAAACTCTTCCACTTTCTGGCAACTTCCACATTAAATCGTTTAAAACACAACAAACTTGTGGGGTAAAAACATCATAAAAAGAGTCTAACATATTTACACCATTAAAGTACACATACAGTCTTTCAATATATAATTCTGTTTTTTCTTTTAAACACACTCCAAACATCCAACACAAATTTTTTCCTTTTTTTTTAGCCACAGTTCTTCTGTCCCATATTGCACTTTTCATTAGCATTACACACAGATTAATGAAACTTTTGTTTTTACACTTTTTTTTCCCAACCAAACATCACAACTCTTTTCCATTCCATTACATTTTCATCCCACTCCTCAGTCACATCTTTAATTAAACATTTACATTTCCTTAAAAAGTCCTCTAGCTCTCTACAATGTAAAAACATATGTAAAATCCCCTCTTCCTCTTCCTGGCACACTTTACACAGAGCATTTTCTTCCATTCCTATTTTATTTAAAATAACATCAGTAAAAACCACTTTATGCCTTATAAAATACTCCAAACATTCCAATTTTGTTTCCACACATTTCCCCGTCATGTTTCTCCATATACAATCTTTTTTTTAAATCTTTGAATTTCTGCACCCAGTAACCATTTGCAATCGGCTCTTTTTAAAAACATCATCTCTAAAAGCACAATAAATCATTTTCACAGTACATTCCTTAAAATCATACAGTTTTCCCCCTAATTTCACATGAATACATTTCTCTTTTGGCTCTCCTTCCATACTTTCTATTCTTTTTATCCACTCTTTAGGTATTGCATTTTTAATGATTTCATATTTATTTTTTATTTCTTGTTCACTGTAATCCTCTTTTGCCTCCTCCATTGCATCTACAATAAATTGTGTCGGTAAAAACCCTTCTTTAAATTCGTACAAAACATCTCTCACTCTTGTTATCCCCACTTCCATCCATTTCTTTAAAAAAATTCCTTTGTCTTGTTTTAAAATGTTTTGGTTTAAAAACAGAGGTTGATTTAAAATGTTTCCTCTCCCATGTGGATCATACTCAAGTCTATCTAAAAATTTTCCCCAGGCACTAAACATTTCCCTATAAAACTCTGGTAAGCACTCTGTCATCCAATTCTTTGTTTTCATCCATAAAATCCCATCCCCCATGTTAAAATCCCCACATTTGTTTAAAAAATATTCCATTGTCTTTTTCCATGCAGTTTTGTGACCATCATCTAGATATTTTTTTACTATTTTAATTCTTAAGCTATTTTTTCTCTGTTCAACATCAATTAATCCCATCCCTCCTTTCCCTACTTCTCCTATTAATGTACTATATGCAATTCTTGCCGGTTTACTATTCCATAAGAAATCTAAAAAACATTTTTTCAACCTTTTCTCCACCCACATTGGCATAGCAGTCACATATAAAACATACCACAACTTTGACACCATTAAAACATTTAAAATTAAAACCTTCCCTTTTAAACTTAAAGTCCTCAATTTCCAAAAATTTAACCTTCTTTCAATTCCTCCTACTATTTCTTCCCACATTTTTTCTTTAACATTCCTTTCGTCTTTTCCCATTAGAACACCTAAAATCCTTATTTCTTTTGTTTCTTTAAAATGAAAATAATCCGTTAAAACATTTACTTTAAATAATCCTCCAAATCTCATATATATATTTTTTTTTCTTCATTTATCTTACCTCCTGATCCCCTACAAAACATACTTCCATTACTTTATTAACACTCTCTATATCTTTAACTATTATTGTTGCATATTGAAATATTTTTTCATTTCCCCCACTTCCTTCGATGTTTATCCCTCTTATGTCTTCATCTATTTTAATAGCTAATCCCAATGGTTCTGCAACTAAAGAATATAAAAGCGCTGATAATGGACATCCTTGTCTTATTGACCTAGTAATTTTTAAACATTCTGTAAAAAAAAACCGTTACAATGTATTCTTGTTATCGCTCCCCTATATAAAATTGTAATCCACTTGACAAAATTTTCCCCAAACCCGTACCTTCTTAAAATTCCAAATAAATATTCATGCTCCACTCTATCAAAGGCCTTTTCGAAATCCAAACTGATGACATATCCTTTTTTATTTTTTTTTCTTTCATATATCGTATTCTATCAATTATACTTAGAGTTGTGTCCGCTATATCTTTCCCTTTAACTCCATACACTTGATTTGTTTCAATTATGGTTGGCATTACCTCTTTCAATCTATTGGCTAAAACTTTTGTTAAAATTTTCAGATCTGTATTCAGCATTGTAATTGGTCTATAATTTTTTTAAGTCTACTTTTTCTCCTTTTCTTTTATATATCAACTTTATTAATCCCATCCCCATTCTCTGATTCATTTCCTCTTTCTTAAAAATGTCTTCATATACTTCTTTTAAAATACTAGTTAAAAAATCTTTAAGAACGATATAAAATTCACTCCCCAAACCATCTATACCTGGACTTTTATTTTTGTTTAATTCACTTATTGCTCTTTTTATCTCTTCTTCTCTTATCTCTTCATCACACTCTTTTTTTGTCTACTTCTCCTACTGTTGTTTTTATTTGATTTAGTAACTCCAATTTCTCTTCTTCCCTCACCCCCTCAGTACTAAACAGGTTTTCATAATATGCTTTTACTTCTTTTAATATTTCCTCATTTGTTTCCACCACTACACCATTTTTTTCCTCTTATTTCTTTAATCATTCCAGCTTTCCCTCTAATTTTTTCTAGATCAAAGAAAAACTTTGTACATTTTTCACCCTCCACAGTATATTTAGCTTTACTCCTTAGTCTTGCACCTTCATATTTTTTCTCTTCCATTTCTTTCAATATTCCCTCCAATTCTTTTATTTTTTGTATATCTTTCCCATTCTCATTTAATTCCTTTTCCAATTTTTCTCTTATTTCTCTCTCCTTCTTCCTCTTACACATCTGTATTAATTTGCAATACTTTATTGTGAATTTTTTGACTAAATATTTAACATTTTCCCACCATATCCTTTTATCTTCACTGTACATTTCATTCTCCTTTTCTTTTTCAATAATTTCTTTAATACTTAACACATACTCCTCATTCTTCAAAACCTCTACATTTAAAACCCATACACCCGGCCCTCTTTTCACTGAACTCCAGTCTACTTGTATAAAAAGTGGTTTATGGTCACTTAAGCTTGATTCCTCATATTTAATGTTACCGATAAAACCTTCAATGTTCCTTGTACATAAAATAAAATCAATCCTTGTTTTACACATAAAATTCCCTACTAATTGCCTCCTTGAATATTCTTTCTTTTTTTTCATTTCTTTCTCTCCATACATCAATCATATTATTTTTCTTCCATTAATAATTTCAGTTCTTTTCTTCCTTTATCATTTTTAAAAACCATTCCCTCACCAATTTCTAATTTACTGAAAACGGTATTAAAATCACCCATCATAATAACTTCTTTATGCTTTTTTAAAAAATCTCTTAATACATTAAAATATTCCTTCTTTTCATTCTCTACAGTCGGTGCATGAATATTAACTACAATAACTTTTTTTTCCTCATACTCCATTTCAACCGCAATACATTTCCCATCTATGTCATTATATATTGTTTTACACTGATACCCCACAGTTTTCTTTTATTAAAATCGCAACTCCTCTTCCCTGCCTCCCATCCCCATTGTTATAAAAAATCTCTCCACTCCACCTTTTCCTTATTTCAGTCATGTACTCTTCCCTCCAGTTAGTTTCTTGTAATAAAATCACATCCTCTCCTTTACACATTTCTTTCACTTTTTCAAATTTTCCTACGTTCGAAAGCCCTCTAGCATTAAAAGTCACAACACTTAAAACCATTAAAAAGAAAAATAATAAATATCTAAAACCCATCATTCTCAGTCTTCCTCCTTCATTCCCTTTAACACCTCAAACCTGTTTAAACATTTCACTTTTTTCCTTGCAGTTCCTATATTTGGTTTTACCTTTAGCGCTCTTCTTCGTATTTGTCCCCTCTCCACATTTTCCTTCTCATCCCCCTCCATACTTATTTCTCCTTCGTTGTCAGTTTCTTTGTCTTGTTCGTTCCCTTTTTGTCCATGACTTGAAGATATGTCCATCGGTGTCGATTGTGTGTCCTCTTCTCTTATTTGTTCATCATTATTTTCTTTTTCTTTTCCTCTTTCTCCTTCATGTCTGTTGTTTGTTCCTTCCTCTGTTTCCTTTGGTTGTAATTCGTCCTCTTCTTGTCTTTCATCACAATGTCCTTCTTCATCGTTGTTTCCTTCATGCACCTGTCTGTCCACCTGTTCTTCCCTTCCACCTACCACTCCCTCCATCCAGCATTCACATTTATTTAACATTTTTTGGCAATCCGGGCACCTGACAGCATTGCAGTCTCGTGCAAAATGTCCCCTTTCCAAACACTTATAGCACTTGAATTCTGGGCACTCTTTCAGTAGGTGTTCTGGGCTCATGCACAGCCTACAAGTCTTCACCTGGTGGCTGTGCATCACCCTAAAGTACTGCGGCCCTTCCGCTGTTTCCAGCTTTGTACTATAAGGGAGTGATGCCACCTCTTTGGGGAACCTCACCTTTACAAACCTTGTGCCGTCTTCTATGTCAGTGTCCGGATAACACCTTCTTTTGATTTTAGATATTGGGAAAACCCCCCATCCTTCCAATTTATCTAAAATTTCATTATCCTTCAGGTAGACAGGCAGGTGCATGAAGGAAACAACGTAATCTTTATTTTGCAGTTTTTTTACTTCACAGTCCACTCCCTTTATTGTCAATCCATCGATTAAACTGTCACACATTTCTTCCTGTTCCATTGTTAGTTCATATTCTTTGCCTTGTCTGGGTCTTACAGCCAACACCTTTCCACTTCCAATTTTTTCTGAGATTGCTTTAATTATATCTTCTGCTCTCACACCACTAACGTTCTCCGTACTTACGATCACTGTTGCCTCCTTTAAATATTTTCTTTCACCAAATCTTTTCCTTGCCCCTTGATCCTTTCCATTTCCAGCTCCTTGTCGTTTCTCTAGTCCAGTGTCATTTGCTGTACGTGTTCCTTCAGCCAGTCCAGTGTCGTTTGCCGTGCGTGTTCCTCCTGCCAGTCCAGTGTCGTTTGCCTTCCGTGTTCCTCCAGCCAGTCCAGTGTCGTTTGCCGTGCGTGTCTCTCCAGCCAGTCCAGTGTCGTTTGCCGTGCGTGTTCCTCCAGCCAGTCCAGTGTGTCGTTTGCCGTGCGTGTTCCTCCAGCCAGTCCAGTGTCGTTTGCCGTGCGTGTTCCTCCAGCCAGTCCAGTGTCGTTTGCCGTGCGTGTTCCTCCAGCCAGTCCAGTGTCGTTTGCCGTGCGTGTTTCTCTAGCCAGTCCAGTGTCGTTTGCCGTGCGTGTCTCTCCAGCCAGTCCAGTGTCGTTCGCCAATAATCCATCCATTGTTTAGAAAACACAAAAAACAAAAAAAACAAAAAAAAAACAAACACAAACAAAAATTAACCACCCTCCATCCAGCACTAAGCTGCTGTTAGGTGGTTTAAACACAAAAAAACAAACTAAAAAGTCCAAATAACAAATATACAAAAACTCCAAAACAAACTAAACAAACATAGATGTGGGAGAGCCTTCCTCTCCCTACTGCAGCCAACACACTTCCTGTGTAAAGCAACTCACTATTGCCCTCTACGCGCTCAGGGTGGTATGTCCGTAAGCGAGGGCTGCTGCAAAGTGTGGGCTATTTAAAGATCAGCCACCCTAATCTGCAATGTATTAGATCAATTTTGAGAAAAAAAAACTAAAGCTTACAGCACCTGGTATTCCCAGGCGGTCTCCCATCCAAGTACTAACCAGGCCCGACCCTGCTTAGCTTCCGAGATCAGACGAGATCGGGCGCGCTCAGGGTGGTATGGCCGTAAGCGAGGGCTGCTGCAAAGTGTGGGCTATTTAAAGATCAGCAACCCTAATGCGCAATGTTCCGATCTTCCGAGATCAGACGAGATCGGGCGCGCGCAGGGTTGGTATGGCCGTAAGCGAGGGCTGCTGCAAAGTGTGGGCTATTTAAAGATCAGCAACCCTAATGCGCAATGTATTAGATCCATATAGACAAAAAAACTAAAGCTTACGTGGTAAAAATCCCTCTTTCAACTCCCATAAAAACATCTCTCACTTTTACATCCCCACTTGTAGCAACTTCTTAAAATAGATATCTCGCCCGTGTATCATTATTTTTGTCATTTAAAAACAGGAGGCTGATTTAAAATCGCTTCCCTCCCCTCCGGATTAAAATCCACCTCTGTTTAAAAAGAGCCTCCAAGCATTTAAAACCTCTTTATAAAACTGTGGTATCCCCTCCATCACCAACTTTTTTCAACTTCATCCATAAAATGTTTTCCCCCAAGTTAAAATTTCCACATTTATTTAAATAAAAACCCATCAATTTCTTCCATTCATCTTTATTCTTATCATCCACATATTTCCTCACCACTTTTACCCTCATGCTTTTTCATCTTCTGTTCCACATCAACTAAAACCCATCCCTGCCCTCTTCTGGTTTCCCTATCAGCGTATTGTATGCTATCCTTGGAGC
>NW_024872785.1:0-1403 GCF_018340385.1 Cyprinus carpio
ACGCAGTGTCTCGTTCCCTACTCAGGGAACCATGGTTACATTCGTAACCTGAGACGTTTTTAAATATTGGGAACGTAATCAGTGGGAAACAGAAACAGGTGTGGGGCTAATTAATTAACTAAACAAGAAAAGGAACATGACCAAATAAGGAAACTCAATAAGAACAGAAGTCCATTACTGTGAATAATTTCTTTTTTACTCACAATTTGTATGGTGTAATATGTTTTTTGTTTTGCATATTAACAATTATGCAATATAATATAATGTGATTCAACGCTGAAACATACCTTTTATAAAAATCTTGTGTTTCAGTGACAACGCACTAATATTTTCAGAGTCGCTTTAACACGAAACAGGAATCTCATGAATATTCATGTATGCTCCGCCCAGTGACACCAAATATCTCAGACACCGAATATTTGCAGATTTTAATGATAACAGTGAAAAGAACTTAAAATGCTCCTTCATGCTCGATTGTACATATAAGAGTAATACAGCATTTAAATCTGTAAATGGTCTACTTTTATTTGTGTACAATCACAATATCAATAAAACATTGTGCTTTTGCAAAATAAAGAAAACCAAAACAAAACAAAAACAGGGTGTGCTTTTAGCCGTCTCAATCTCACATATCTATTTAAAATGTGTCACTAAAATGAACTAAAACTCAGCAAATATTTGACACACATACAAGAGAGATATATCTATAGAAAGCTTGACATGTCTACTTTTAAACGAAGTAAGTCATGTCAAAAACAAATATTATGTGACAAAGTATGAAACCAACTCGATGTCAAATCTTGCCCGGCTGCTTTCATTATCTCTAATATCACACCCACGCGCCAATTGCGCTTTTGATATTATAATAGTCCACTTGAGAAACCCGCATGTAAACGCCCACATCACAGCAAACAAAACAGCTAGACTTTTCCTCAAGTTCATCTTCGCTACTTCGTTTCTGGAACAAGACATGCTGAGAGTAATAAGACAGAATTTACCTCATATAAAGAGGCACTGAGAAAGTAAGTCTTTTCTTATTAGCCTACTTGCATTAGTTGTTATTGAGTTACTGTGACATAACTTGTACATATTTTACGTAATTGTTAGACTTTTTCCAAACCATGATTCCTGACAAAATGTATAATCAAGTGAAATATAAAGATTCATTCACTGCATCTAATGTCTCACGACACCAGGATGTTTTTTTTATTTTTATGTTCTATAAAAAAAAGTAAAGTGAAAGTGATGTGACATACAGCCAAGTATGGTGACCCATACTCAGAATTCGTGCTCTTCTCAACATGAGGGGCTATTCGGGCGATTTGCGTGGTAGTTTAGCTGCGCTCCCCTTTTCCAAGAAGGGTCGCCTATGAGCGTGCTACTCTGAATTCAGGAGTTCTCCT
>NW_024872785.1:1613-6199 GCF_018340385.1 Cyprinus carpio
AACCCATCCAAAGTGCACACACTCAGCAAGTGAAACGCCTAGTTTTGGCACCAGCCTACCTCACTTTGAACTAGTCTTGCGAAGCTTTCGCTATTTTAGTTTTTATTAATCTTTTAGTCACATACATACTTTTTTTAGTCTAGTCTAGTTTTAGTCGACGAAAACTGATGACATTTAGTCTAGTTTTGATCAATGAAAATTGTATTTTAGTCTCTTTTTAGTAATGCCATTCTATTTAACCCAGTCAATATAGTACAAGTAGTAGTATAGACGAAACCAAAATTATCTTATTATATTATTGTTACCTTGTAGACTCAAGAATATATCCATTCCAGACATGGAAGACTCTCTGATTTGAATTTACAACATTTATTTTAACAACCAAACATGTTAGAAAGAACACACAAAATAAATTTAAATAAAAACAATAAAATAAAAAAATAAAAGAAATAAAATCTGCTAATTTTTTCTCCCCAAAGATCTAACCCCGGGCTGACCAGCCATTGAAGTCCCCTTTCTCTGTGTCAAGGCTGATTTATACTCGGCGCATCCCGCGGGATTCGGCCCAGGTGAGCGCGGAAATAATGTGGCGTCATCGCGGTAAGTTGCCGGAAGTTTGCTTTGAGTGCACGTGAACCAATTTCATGTAGCAGGGAGCACAGCCTTCCTTGTAGCCTGCATCACAGCTCTGCATCGAACATGCCGCGAGTTCAGGCGATTCTAGCGAACATACGCGTCTGTGCGGCGTTTGTGTGTGAAACAGAAGCAGTTTAATGTGATTCAAACTCCATCAGGTGCTTTTTGGCCGGGCAGTTTTTTTTTTTGAAAAAAATAAAATAAAATGTTTGCATAGTTTGTCCAAGGCTTCTTATGTGAAGTACATTTTATTTGTATTGTATAAAATAGAATAAGAATTCATTTAGATATTAATTATACACTATTTGCTTTCAGTTGTCTTGTGTTTGATGCGAAATACAGCCAATAGTTTAAGATTGTTTTAAGTTTGTACATACAGAAATTATTAATTTATCAACTCATTCATCACAAGACTTGTATTGGCCATACTGGCAAATGACTTCTCAATCAACTCATTCATCACAAGACTTGTATTGGCCATACTCGTCACTCCCCTGTGGCTTGAGGAAGTGACGTTGCATGCATCTGTGCAGTGCGACCTGATGCAGCCCTTGAAGTGAGACACAGGAAACAGAAATACTGCAAAATAAAAATAACCCGACTAAACGAGACGAAATAACGTTATAACATTTTGTTTTCGTCTCATTTTGGTCAACAAAAATGAAGAGACATTTTAGCATAGTTTTTATTTTGTAAACCACATTTAGTCTCGTTTTTATTCGTCAACAATACTGCATTATACATTTAATTATAGTCATCATCACATGAGCAGCATTTACATTGTGTCTCATCTCGTTTTCGTCACGTGATAAAGGTTCGTTGACGATGATATTTAGCCATAATTTTCGTTGACAAAAGCAACACTAGTGAACACACACACACACACACACACACCGTGAACACACACCCAGAGCAGTGGGCAGCCATTTATGCTGCGGTGCCCGGGGAGCAGTTGGGGGTTTGGTATCAAGTAAGCTGTAAATAAGTGATCAATCGACAGACATATACACGCGTCCTTTCTTAACAGTAATGCAATTTATTATCAGCTATGCATCTTCTGGCAATTGCTAACAACTGTTTCAATTTTCGTTTAGGACTGGCTGCATTGACATAACTGCACAAGAAAGGCACATGTGTTGTTCGGCTTTGAGTTAGCTGGAAAATCATACAGAGTAAGTGCACAGTATAGTAATTGTACTTTTATTATGCCTAGACTATATGGTAATATTATTTGTGGTTGATAGCTGTGGGTGAAGAAAATGATAACAATTGTTTATAAAATTATTTTAGGACTGAATACACTCTTGTCTTCACCTGCATCCCGCACAGAAAGGGGATGCACCTTCAGTTTTCAACTCTATTTAGAATCTTAGAGTAAGTTTGCATTAATTATTTTACAGATGTTACTTTCATGTGATTTATTTGCTGTATGGTAACTGTATTCTTTCTTTTGATTAATTATTACTAGTAGTATCAGTGAACGTCATAATAATGTTAATAATGTAGTTTGTGTAAACAGCATGCTTACTTTTTATTTCAGATGTGGGAATAACAGTGCAAAATAACCTTTTGCAACAATGACAAACCATGTTTTTTTAGTGATCAGATACCTGCACCACAGATGAATCCTGCTGACTTTCACTTGAGTCTCTTCAAACTGCTTTCCTCTGAGAGCGCTGCACAAACATCAGATGTTCAACTACACTGATATTCTATAGTAAAACAAGCTCCTTGACTACTGATGATGTTTTTTTTTTTCTTTGAATCAATAGAAGGAAGCAGCAAACACTTAAATATCAGGTATGGTTTACTTGTTTCACTTGTTGAACAGAATCTGTTTTTAGGAATGACTCAAAGTCAGTTCACATCTCTGTGGTTATATCAGTATGCACAATGTGTCTTTGACCTTCATTATGTATTTTTTGATTATACTGTGTTTTTACCATTTTTTTTCAATCTCCTCACATTCTGTCTTACCTGACTCACAGTCACATGACTCACTGATGGGCCATTAGGGGAGGGCCCTTTGTCTCTCAGGTGTGAATCATTAAATATTCATGGCCATTGTCACTCCCTCACATAAAGTTTGTCTATCACAAAACATGTCTTACAAAATTTAAATTAAAATATTGTTTTTGTGACTGAGTAAGCAGAATGATTTTCGCATCATTTTGATGTAAATATTCTAGCCTAAAAGACTGATTATTCAAAAAGTATTATTCAGAACGATTCAGTATGAATTTTATGGACTTATTTAGCTACATTTCCCCCCCAAACTTATAACCATGCATAATATTATATATTTTTTTTTCGAAAAAACGCAACTGTAGATCAATCTTGCTCACATATTATCGTAGCACAGTTGTGTGAATGCAAAAAATTTTTGTTGTTTTTGTTGTATAATGTTGTGTTTTTTTAGTAAATAAATAAGAAAAGGCTGAAATCAGCAACAAATGTTGGGCAGTCAAAACATCCTCAAGAGACCAAAATCACCTCGGACCCCACAGGGTTTAGACAAAATAAGAATATGTATTTTGTGCCTTTGCACTGATTTGCTTTGACATTATGATGTTTTAATTGTTGTAAGAACATGTTCTTTACATGTTTTGAAAAACACTGAATGTGAAGATATTCTGATGCAGCGAAAAAGTTTTACAATGTTTAAAAAAAGAGTTTATTTGTTTATTTAGTTTATTTGTTAATATTTTTGCGTGAACACTGGTGCAGTGTTGACCAGTTAATCCATGAGAGTTTACTTTGAACACCAACACTGGTGTTCTCATCATCCATTCTGGTGTTAATATTTTACCTTTTAGAGTTTCTTAGTAACACTGTCAGAATGTTAATAATGTTAACTCATTCAAAAGTGTTAGTTTAACACTTTACCATTGGTATCCATATATACACTGGGTAAATGTTAATTTCATCTCTGAGGGAGTTAAATTCACTCTTTAAAATTTGCAGTGTGTATCACCCAGAGATGACAAAATTGAACAGTGATAATCATTCATGGTTGGCTCTTGAGGTTCCTCTTTTTGATTCTGCAAACATGAAGAGACACATGTTAGTGTCTGAAGGATAAAGGTTCACCAAAGTGCTGCAGTATGCAAATTTAATATACAATTCAAATCATGCTAATGTATCATTTTAAGACGGATAATTAGAGTCATCATAAACAAGAACTTACTCTTCGTTGAGAGAAATCACCCAGTCTTTAGTAGGATCAAGACACACCTGTCCTTTCTTCATTGTGGCACTGTAAGTAATAAATTATGTAATTCTTTAAAATTGATAGAATGACTCTTAACCTTTGCATAAAATAATACACATGAGTCACATTCTGACTGCATCATTCTAACTGAACAGTTTACCTAAAAATAGAAATCATTTACTCGCCCTGAAGTGCTGCTAAATCTGTGTGACTTTCTTCTGAGGAACATAAAATAAGTTACTTAGCAGAATGTCCAAGCTACTCTTTTCTATACAATAAAACTCAATGATGACCACGACTGCCAAGCAAAAAGCAAGACATTTATGATTAAAAATAATTATATATTTTATGTATATATACACTACTGTTCAAAAGTTTGGGATCAGTAAGACTTGTAATGTCTTTTAAAGAAGTCTCTTCTGCTCATCAAGTTTGCATTTATTTGATCAAAAATGCAAAAAAAATAATAAAATAAAAATAAAAATAAACTGTAATCTTGCAAAATTTTATTAGAATATAAAATAATGGTTTCTATTTAAATATCCTTTAAAATATAATTTATATCTGTGATGCAAAGCTGAATTTCCAGCATCATGACTCCAGTAAAAAAGTGTCACATGATCCTTGAGAAATCATTCTAATATGCTGATTTATTATTAGAATTATCAATGTTGGAAACAGCCAAATATTTTTTGGAAGCTGTGATACTTTTTTTTCAGGATTCTTTGATGAATAAAAA
>NW_024872785.1:6237-6390 GCF_018340385.1 Cyprinus carpio
CTGTTCTTTTTAACTCTTTATTCATCAAAGAATCCTGAAAAAAGTATCGCAGGTTTCCAAAAAAATATTTGGTAGTACAACTGTTGCCACCATTGATAATTCTAATAATAAATCAGCATATTGGAATGATTTCTGAAGGATCATGTGACACTT
>NW_024872785.1:6894-7620 GCF_018340385.1 Cyprinus carpio
AAAGAAAGTTTTGACTGGTAGTGCATTTTAGATGTATGTATGTGAAATGACACTCACATGATATTCTCATTTTTGCAAATTGGTCCAGCAGGAATAACCCTCAGTGAGAGTACTTTATTAGCAGGAATTGCTGGCTCTGAATGCATTCGTGGGCACCTGCAGCTTAGCTGTTGGCTTTTAGGTCTACCTGCAGTGACAGAGAGAGATAATTTGTGTAAGATTAGCATGAAATATTCATCAAAATGTCAAAAAGCATGATGAATGAATGTTAGTCTGCTTACCCTCTGTTGTGGACAGCAGTGCAGCTGTGCAGATCAAAAGCATGAAAGCCGATACTGTGAGTTTCATCTTTCTGAGCCAGTTTTGTGCAGAGCAACACCAGTGAAGTGATTAAAAGGCTGTAATCTGTTGGTTGTGAGCCTAACAGCAGCCTGCACTCTCCCTTTTAAAGACAGTCCCTCCCACACAACATGCGAAAGTTTATTGTGCAATAATGATTTCTCAGCATTCTTCTCTTCCAAGGAACCCTCTCTTCAATTTCGCTATAATTTCGCTACAACTCAATAAGTGCTGCCAAATGTCAATTGATCTAATAAACACACACACACATAATGCAATTTTCTAATGCCTCTTAATTATCACCACAAACAAACATGTTGCACACAAGCTACTACATTCCTTCTGTCATCTCAATAATACATACATACATACATACATACGTATATA
>NW_024872785.1:8043-15447 GCF_018340385.1 Cyprinus carpio
ACATATCTTTTTTACTGTGAATCTTTACTGATTTTTATAAAGTAAACATATGAATAACTTTGATATTGTTAATAATATTTTAAGATAAATACTTACTGGACTGAAGCAACTTAGGTTTACTTGATTATCCATATATAATAATAAAAAAAGTATAAAAACTGAAATAGTATTTTCTTGTAAAACATAGTCCAATAATCTTTGTTTTATCTACAAATAAATACAATTCAATATATATATTAAACAGTGTTAAGAGTTTTGATCATAAAACTAAGCATTTAAACATCATTTTTGAGAGGTATATAGTGACAACTGGTATTCATATCATTTGAAAAATTTGTACCAAATTGCATAGTTTTGCTCTGTTTGGGATTCACTGTTTTTTCCCTCTTTTATTATGTGCTCCATATTCTCACTAAATGAGCCATAAAAACCTGATGCATCAAATTTGATAATATAATAAAAGCAAAATGAATAATAATAAAAAACTGAAAATGAAAGTTTCATTTCAGAAAATTAGATTTTTCTCACTATTATTTCATGTCAGTATTTACAGGGTTAATAGAAATATAAGTTACTGTATAGCTCAAACACTATAGAACATGGTGCACTTTGAATAAAAGTGCCTGGCAAATGCATACAATTATAACAATAAAACATAAAATATAAATCCTTCTGAATGATGCAATTTAATTATATTCTGAAATTATAAATAAGCTCGGAGCATGCGGGAAATCCAAAAACACATGCTTCCAACTTAAAGAAATATGTTTAGTACATTCAAATGACATTTTTAGGCAATGCACCTGTCAAAACTTAAATTATGCATACATTTATTTTTCATGTGTCATGTTGCGGTTCCTTTTAACAGAACCATTGCAGCAACACAGAAGTACTGAAATCTCCGACTCATTGAAATGAAAACTGTAGCAAAAAAAAAAAAAAGAGAAAATGTCAAAGGTAAACATCTGTACTGCTGTTTAGTAGATATAAGAAAGCATAATATGTGTTACCAAAGACAATAGATGAGATTCTCAAGAACTCTTTGGCACTGAACGGCTGTGAAAACAGGATTTGGGGGAAGCAGAATCCTGGATCAATTTTAAACAAAGTGTTTTCTGCTGCCAAGATCAGCTCAGTTTTCCATGGAAAGCTCTTTCAAACACTAGTGGACTATCTCCAACATTAGAAAAAACATGATCTCCAAATGTGGTGAGCCTTTCCAGAAGTGGAGATGTTGTGGACTGCCCCACTAAATTCCAGTCCTTTAGCACTCTGATTAAGGAGTAGAAGTCATCAGATAGCTTTCCACCATTTATTTTTGTGCAGGTTTCCCCATATACACATATTGATTATGCACTGGAGGTAGTTTCTGCAATGAACAATAAAAAAATAAGTAAATAACTAACTGGGCAGGGGAGGGTTGCGGGGTACACACATACGCAGGGGTTTGTCTTAAGCCAATTTTTTACATAGATTTACAAGCGGTTGAGAGATCGTGAATGATAAATTGTGTTCTGCAATTAACGTGCACACACGTTTTTTTTCACAAACACTGTCAGTAATTCAGGGGGAAATTTTCAATTATATTTGGATGAGGATTGTGGATTTTTTTGGGGTTTTGTCTCGGGTTTGGGTGAACGTGTTAATGGGATATTTATTCTTTTAGTTTTTGAGGAGTGTTGTTTGGGTTTTTTGGCGTCGACACCGTGCAGGCCGGCCCCACATATTTTCATTGGTCCGCAGACAGACGCTAATGACATCAACACCACGGTAAACAGGAAATGGAGCTGGAAATGGCGTCAACACCACGTTAAACAGAAACGATATTTATGAATGAATCGGTTTATTACTTTGTGGTAAAATATATAGTGTCAAATGGATATTTTACTATATAACACTATTAATTTTTAATTCATATGTACATTTATAAACAAGAATAAAAAAAAAAAAAAACGCTTTTTACTTGTCACATTTTTGGCAATCCAAAACGTCTCAGGTTACGCATGAACCATGGTTCCCTGAGAATAGGGAACGAGACGCTGCGTCCTCTAGAGGGCGCTATGGGAACGCTGTCAGTGTTGCCGGTGTCTGAAGCATGAATGAAAAAACGACAATGAACTTGACATTGGCAGGCGGAAGCCTATGACTTAAGCTAATGAGCAACTGCGGATATAAAAGGGCACTTGTAGAACACATCACCCTCTTTTTTGTCTGAGGAGACACGGCATGATGCCGAAGCATGGCACAGAGATGCAGCGTCTCGTTCCCTATTCTCAGGGAACCATGGTTACATGCGTAACCTGAGACGGTCCATTTCGACATGGAACTACATGCTGTGTCCTCTAGAGGGTGCTATGGGAACGGTATACCAACGCCGCCATGCTGAGGGAAAAGTGCCTAGGTAAACCATCCCAAAGTCAGGACTTTAGGAACAGCATCCCTACTTAGTAAAAATGCTAGGTTTTACGGCCAGGCCACGCTCAACTCATATAGGAGCTAATCTACGTCCAAGGGATCACGGCGCTCACGAGCTCGACGAGTGGTCGGTCTCAGTATTTAACAAATCTCCTAAACGGGAGAGGTGGGCTGACAACACCTCAGCGCTAAAAGACAGTTGGCGAGGCTCACAAGAAGAAGCCTGGAGACCAACCAACCCAACTATTACTAGAATACTGCCCAATCGGAGCTAAGGAGAGCGGTCAGGCCTTCAGCAGGAATGACTCTCTTAAATGAGAGGAAACCTACACACTCAATCCTAGTTTGAGCTCTTAAGAGTGGACGGCCTCGCATAACGACTCTCTCTAAAATGAGAGGAGACTAGCCACACTCAGTGTCCAAAGGCCAGTTAGTTGTGAGGATCAGTAGAAGAGCCTACACCCCTCCTCTCCCTGCCTAGGCGGAAGCTCTGCAGGGAGCGGAGGATTTCAGCCAGAATGACAACTCTCTGACAACGAGAGGAAACCCATAACCCTCAACCCTGGCAGGGAGTGGGAGCTCTTAAGATGGTAGTGGAGGCCTCAACATAACAACTCTCTAAAACGAGAGGAGACCTAACTACACTCAGTGCTAATGACAGTCAGCGAGGCTCACAAAAAAAGGAGCCTACATACCAATAGTATTGTCTAGCAGAGCTCTGGGGGAAGGAGGCCCCAGCAGAATGACTCTCCTACCAGAGAGGAAGTCAACAGGGCGCACCCTGGCTCACCATAACCCTCCTGCTGAGGGGAGCGATGCTGCTCCAAGTGTGTTAGTAGGGACACACTGGTTGAGTGGACCCCAAGGTACCGGGGGTCTAAAAATCTGAGAGATAATGATGCTCTGGTGGGGGGGCTCTTGAGATTTTAAGGTCTCAGCATAACGACTCTCTAAAGCGAGAGGGACCTGGCTCACACGTCGCACCGGAAGCTAGGCAGTAAGCGAGGCTCAAAAAGACAAGAGCCTACAAACTCAATCACTTGTGCCCCATGACGGAGCTCTTAAGAGTCGAAGGCTTCAGCGGTGGGAATGACGCACTCTGGAAAAAACGAGGAGGAAGGAAGCCAAGCACTCAACCCCTCCCCTCTTAGAGAAGCGCGCTTTAAGAGTGGAGGCCCTCATCATGACGGACCCTCAAGAGCGAAGAGGGAGGAGCCTCTGACAACACTCAGAGGCTCAAGAGACAGTTAGTGAGTCAGGCCTCCCAACAAAAAGAGCCTACAAAACCAATAGTGTCTGGTCTAAGCGGAGCTATGGAGAGTGGAAGGTCATTCAGCCAAGGAAATAACACTTTTAAACGAGAGGAAGCCTACCAACACCCAACCTAGTTGAGAGCAATTTTAAGAGTGGAGGTCCTCAACGTAACGGTCTCTTAAACGAGAGAGGACCTGACTACTCAATGCCCTCAGATGCAGTTAGTGAGGAGCTCACATAGAGCCTACCATACTAATAGTTTTCTGTCCCTAAGCGGCTATCCACAGAGCTCCGTTGAGGGAGAGCCCAGGAACTGTGATCTCAGCATAGCCCCCTCAAGAACTGCTGATTCAGGGAGGCTCACAAAGAGCCTCACAACCTGGACTGAGAGAAGATGAGTTGAGGCTCAGAGGAGGCTCAGAGGAAGGCTCAACAACAAGAGCCTTAACAAACTCAAATAAAACTTGCCCTTTTTTTTCAAGTCCAGGAGCCTCCTCCTTCCACCAATAATGTAGATAACCCACAATTATCAACCGTTCTATCCTATTCTATAAATCGATACCAAAAGAATTCTGGAAAGAAAAAAGCATTCCACGTCAGATTCCTTTTCATGCCCCCCGCCTACATACCCGGATCGGCGGCCTAATTAACTGCTTCGGCAGCTGCGAGACCCGAAAACACGGGTGAGAGGCGCTAAATTTTTTCAAAAGAATCAGGCATTCTCAATGGCAATCACCTCATCGCAGCGTGGCTATCTCCCTCTGAGAGCTGTACATCATTCTGTCATCAACTACGTTAGAATTCCTCAAGAAATCAGGCGAGAACAGAGAAAACCGCCGCGAATGCATCGCATTAAGCTTGTTCAACTCCACCGAGAGTGCGAACGCGATCGTGGGCAAACGCCTGCCAAAAATTGGATACAGAACCTGCTGCTCTGGACAGTTGTCCGCGACAAGCAACCAGTGAGCGCATCTACTCCCTCGTGATGAGTCAAACGCACAGCTTACGTACACAAAGGCTTTTGGAAGACAAAAAAGAGGACATTCTTAAGCTTCAGACACAACCGCGTGGCGTTATAGCATCTCTAGAGGGACGCAGCGTGGAGTTCCCTTTCGAAAGGGAACTATATATCACAATGTCATCCATTATTTTTTTATGTACAGCTTCTTTGAATATTATTTGTGTTTTCATTGTAAATAAAATACATTGTGGAATATTCAAAGCAAGAGTGTCCACTTTTTAAATGTTATTTAAATTCTGAATTAAATTGAAAATGAAAAGGGTTGTGCTAGAAACATTAGACTAGTTTGAATAACCAATAATATGCAAGGACACAATTATTTTACTCTTATTTATTTGGTTGAAACTGTTCAGTTATTTTTAATATAGGAATAAGTTGGCATTTATAGACATCTCTTTGGTCAAGCATTAATTTATAACTCTGACAATCTAGCACTTGCACATAATGCAAGTAATTGACAATGAAAAGGGTTATGTTAACAACATCAGAATTGTTAGTAAATGAATAACATGCAAAGACACAAGTACTTCATTGTTAGTTATTTAGTTCTGATACTGTTCCGTTAATTCTTCTGACAGAGGGGAAAGGTGGCATTTGTAAATATACACCCCTATACTGCCTAGGCGGAGCTCTGGGGAGCGGAGGATTCAGCAGAATGACTCTCTAAAATGAGAGGAAACCTACAACGCTCAACCCTGGCAGGGGAGCTCTTAAGAGTGGAGGTCTCAGCATAACGACTCTCTAAAGCGAGAGGAGACCTGGCTGCACTCAGCGCTAAAGACAGTTAGTGAGGCTCCCCAAAGAAAAGGGGCCTACCTACAAAAAGTACTGTCCAAGCGGAGCTATGTAGAGTGGAGGCTTCAGCAGAATGACTCTCTTAAATGAGAGGAAACCTACACACTCAATCCTAGTCTGGAGAGGAAGCCTAACACTCAACCCTCTTAGAGGAGAGTAAAACAAGAGGAGACCTAGCCACATTCAGCGTCAAAGGCAGTTAGTGAGGCTCAGTAGAAGAGCCTTCACACCCCTATACTGCCTAGGCGGAGCTCTGGGGAGCGGGGGATTCAGCAGAATGACTCTCTAAATGAGAGGAAACCTGACAGAGGGGAAAGGTGGCATTTGTAAATATACATCTCTTCGGTCAAGCATTAATCCTCTCACCCACCACTCTGCCTTGACACTCTAGTACTGACACATGAAACAGCAGGCTGGGTCCTCTGTGCTATCATAAAATCCTCTGAGGCAACCACACTTCCCATTTACGTAATAACCAAAGCAGGGTTTGAGTATAATGAAAAGATGACAGTTCCAAAGACCTGCAAACAGAAAAAAGTACAGACCATGAGTTTTAACATCAAATATTATATTATTCTAGTGCAGTGGTTTGCAACATTTTGTCTTTGACCATTGCCATACTTGAAGCACAATTAAACTAACTCATAATAAAAGATGAAGTGATTATTACAAGGTTTCTGAAGGTATCATCAAATCTGATTCAATGCTTTTAATGTTTTGTTTTAATTCATGTCATACACTACCCATAAAATACACACACATATATATACACACACACACACACACACACACACGCGCACACGTGTGTGTATAAAACACACACACACACACACACACACACTTGAAGTGGATCAAAAACGTTCATTCAAGTTGTCCTAAGACAAGAATGGATATTGGAATTTGGTTGGTTTTAGGACATTAATGAAATGTTTTGATCCACTTCAAATGTTGACTAGTATAAATATGTAACCTCATGTGTACATGTGTACACTACCATCAAAGGATTGTACTCTTATTTTACTAATTATTTTTTTCTTAATGTTTTTTATAAGAGTCTTTTATGATTTAGTTTACTTTTAATTTAATTTTAAAAATGGTTCCATGTGACCGTAAATTCAACATTAATTATGAAGGTCCCATGTTCAAAATAAACTAGTAATATTTTCCTTAAGCTATCTAAAATTTGTAAATAACTGCAGAAATACATGTAATGACTTGTCACACGTTTCAAGGCCTTAATTAATGCAAAACCCATTCTAAAATGCTAAAACGGGCGCGGGCCCAGGTTGGAAACCACTGCTTTAGTGAACGACGTTACACGAGGTAAGAATGTTGTAATCAAAGATTACAATTAATCAAATTAAACAAATCATATACAAACCCGATTCCAAAAAAGTTGGGACACTGAATAAAAACAGAATGCAATGATGTGGAAGTTTAAAATTTCAATATTATATTCAGAATACAACATAGATGACATATCAAATGTTTAAACTGAGAAAATGTATAATTTTAAGGGAAAAATAAGTTGATTTTAAATGTCATGACCAACACATCTCAAAAAAGTTGGGACAAAGCCATGTTTACCACTGTGTGGCATCCCCTCTTCTTTTTATAACAGTCTGCAAAAGTCTGGGGACTGAGGAGACAAGTTGCTCAAGTTAAGGAATAGGAATGTTGTCCCATTCTTGTCTAATACAGGCTTCTAGTTTCTCAACTGTCTTAGGTCTTCTTTGTCGCATCTTCCTCTTTATGATTCACCAAATGTTTTCTATGGGTGAAAGATCTAGACTGCAGGCTGGCCATTTCAGTACCCGGATCCTTCTTCTACCTAGCCCTGATGTTGTAATTGATGTAGTATGTGGTCTGGCATTGTCATGTTGGAAAATGCAAGATCTTCCCTGAAAGAGACGACGTCT
>NW_024872785.1:15684-15961 GCF_018340385.1 Cyprinus carpio
AAAACTTTAAATTTTGATTCATCTGACCACAGAACAATTTTCCACTTTGCCACAGTCCATTTTAAATGAGCCTTGGCCCAGAGAAACGCCTGCGCTTCTGGATCATGTTTAGATATGGCTTCTTTTTTGACCTATAGAGTTTTAGCCGGCAACGGCGAATGGCACAGTGGATTGTGTTCACCGACAATGTTTTCTGGAAGTATTCAATTCAATTTTTTCAAGTTTATTTGTATAGCGCTTTTTACGATACAAATCATTGCAAAGCAACTTTACAGAA
>NW_024872785.1:16316-16436 GCF_018340385.1 Cyprinus carpio
TTAATTATTTGAATGCTTGGCCAAAAAGGTGTGTTTTTAATCTAGATTTAAACAGAGTAAGTGTGTTTGAACCCCGAACATTATCAGGAAGGCTATTCCAGAGTTTGGGAGCCAAATGCG
>NW_024872785.1:17114-17306 GCF_018340385.1 Cyprinus carpio
GGTAAAATAAGTAATATCTCTGTCTTATCTGAATTTAATAGGAGAAAATTATTGGTCATCCAATGTTTAAAATTTTTAACACACTCTGTTAGCTTAGATAATTTTGAAGTTTCACCTGGTCTTGTATACTGAAAATAGTAGAGGACCTAGGACAGATCCTTGTGGCACTCCATATTTTACTGGTGATAAATG
>NW_024872786.1:0-2057 GCF_018340385.1 Cyprinus carpio
ACAAGTAGAAATGAAATCCTGCCTGGAGTGCGACATGTAAGCGTCATTTACTTTGCCACCAACCAATGAAAAGACTTGTGGGCGGGGCGACACAGATTTGACCACAATAAATAAATAAATAAATCTGAAATGATAAACCTCACATTTCAGTCTTTAACTCATTTTAAGAGAAGGATCAAAATCATAAATTCTAGGCATTTTAGAGTTGAGATTTATAGAATTTACAGTAGCTTGTTTTTCATCTACAGGTTAAGATTTACAACAAAAAAATCTATCCACTTCATACGGCTTCCCCAGGCAACCGCCGTGCTCAAAGCACGCCTCATTTAAAATACCGTTTTATTAGATATCAAGATGGAGGAAAGATGAAAAGCAAATATAAAAAAACTTTCTGGAAGATAGTCAGTTCTCTTTCTCCTGCACCATACCACCTAATCATATCTTCAGCCTTTATTTTCTTGTTTTTCACAAACAAAAAGCTAAGCATCAAAAATGCCGTTTCTAATTTCGCTTTAATTAGAGCAATATTTTATCTCTGCTTTACTGCCATATTTACAGACAACTTTACCAAGAAAAACCTATTCAGCCTGTCAAACTTGTTGAGCGATTTTTCTTTTGTTCTTTAATATTTATAACACAGACAGCAAGCTGCTCTAACTATCAGATCAAATGCACGGTTCTGACACACACGTCAGATTTTCAAAGTTAAGTTAATTTAAAACTTTTTTTTTTTTTAACTTAGTATCGAGGGCACATAGCGACTGGAAGGGGGCGCTCGCGAGCAATCTTCTGAAAGCTAAAATGCCAAATAGGGGTGCTTCTCAATCCCCTTGTCCAAACACCCGCACTTCAGGTAATCTTGCACCTTGACCACTTGACTACTTATATGATGTATTTCCTGTATTTGGTCCAAGTGTTCAAGTGAGCATGAAGACCACAAGTGTGTGTAGAGCTTTTCAGTTACCTGATGGGACACACTTATAGTGTTGTAAAACTTCAAGTGTTTACAGAGCTTTATTTTTATTTTCAATACTTTGCATTTTAAAATCAACTTCTAAATGTCTGTTCAGTTGTCTCTATAACAGATGATACAATTTAATTCTTTTAACAGACTCCACAGCTTCACTCAAAATCCAAATTGGCTTTGAATTAATTCAGCATTTCAACACTGCAAGGATGCCTTTAAATTCAACAAATTGTTTTATTAGAGGATTTTTAGATTTTGTGAATTGGTTTATTTTAGTATGTATATATTTTGTTAATTGAATTGGTTTAATAAAGGATGTATCGATCTTGTGAATTGGCACATTTTACTATACCAATATTTGGCACAAATAGACTACTGCCATAACAAAATACTCATTTTGTGCACTTTTTACTGTACCAATATTTTAAATTGGCCTTTGAACTTAGCTTTATTACATTAAAAAAAAAAAAAAAAAAAAAACCTTACACTGCCAAAGCACTGACAGAAACCATTGATCTTATGAGCTGTGTCCCAAAGTTGAGTGTGCACACCGTGAAGGATGCTCTGCCTTTGCAGGATTTCCTAGTTGCGTCACATAGCAACGGTGTGAGAGTAGTGCTGATGAGAGGACAATCCTGCCAGCATAGGTGTAGTCAGATAGCAAAATGTGTTAATATTCTGACAAAATGCTAATACTTTCATTTTCAAAATAATCAGAGGTGGACTGTAAGGAAGTACATTCGTTAAGTATTCTCAAACAAATATGAAGTACTAAATTTTCTTTTTTTTTACTCACAGACAGCAGCAACACTAAATATATGGTATTTTACAACAAGATGCATTGTTGTAGATTAAACTACCCAACAGTATTTTTAGTAGGCAACTTTAAATTGAATAACCTTGAACATATTCAGAAGTAAAATGCAACATACACAGTAGTGCAGCAGTAATATTAATGCCATCCTGACTCAATTTTTTTTTGTCAGAAAAATACTGTATACCAGAGTTATTCAAATCTTACCCTCTAGGGCCAGTGCACTGCAGAGTTTAGCTCCAACCCTGATCAAACTCACCTACCTGTGATTTTCTA
>NW_024872786.1:2217-2320 GCF_018340385.1 Cyprinus carpio
CCTTTACTTTTACTCTCAATACCTTAAGTGTATTAGAGTTTGCAAGATAATACTTTTACTTAAAGGATAGTTCAGCCAAAAATGAAAATTCTGTAATCATTTA
>NW_024872786.1:2394-2518 GCF_018340385.1 Cyprinus carpio
TGCCTAGTAGTTTTTCCCCAATGTGGTATTAATACTTACTAAAAGTAGTTTATTAAAGTATCTTAAAGAGCACCTATCATGGAATTTTGAAATTTACCTTTCATGTAGTGTGTAACATAGATCT
>NW_024872786.1:2799-2884 GCF_018340385.1 Cyprinus carpio
TTTGTTCCAGGTTTTGTTCCAGGTTGTTCCAGGTTTGGAATTTTCATTTTTGGGTGAACTATCCATTTAGCTAAGGTTTTAAATA
>NW_024872787.1:0-1949 GCF_018340385.1 Cyprinus carpio
TCTTCTACTAATTACTTTGTAATAGCTCTCAACTGTTTTTCTTTTCCTTCTTTCCCTAAATCAGACCAGACCCCTGTACTGCAGCATAAAGCTGAATGTGGCAGTGCTGGACAGGTGTTTAATGATTTTCAGCTGAGCAGGGAGGGACAGTGCTTTCGGATCTTCTGAGAAGTGCCACAATCCAGACCCTGGTGTTTCTTTTCTGTCTGCCACTGGTACATCATACAGAGTGGTCTCCAGAGTGTTTTACATTACATTTACATTTTACATTTAATCATTTAGCAGATGATTTTATCCAAAGTGACTTACAAATGAGAACAATAGAAGCAATCAGACCAACGAGAGAACAACAACAGTATACAAGTGCCATGACAAGTCTCAGTTAGTCTAGCACAGAACATGTAGCTATGTTTTTTTTTCAAGAATAGAATAGAATAGAAAAGGTAAGTGCTAGTATTATTTGGTCAAGTGCTGGCGAAAAAGATGTGTCTTTAGATGTTTTTTGAAGATGAGTAAAGACTCAGCTGTTTGAATTGAGATTGGGAGGTCATTCCACCAGCTGGGCACAGTCCAGGAAAAGGTCTGTGAGAGTGATTTTGAACCTCTTTGGGATGGCGCCACAAGGCGCTGTTCACTTGCAGAACACAAGCTTCTGGAGGGCACATCATTTTGAACTAGTGAGTTTTATATATTGGTGCCACGCCATTGGTCATCTTGTAGGCAAGCATCAGTACCTTGAATTTGATGTGAGCCGCTACTGGTAGCCAATGTAGCCTGATGAGGAGAGGAGTAACTGTCTTAGTAAGGTTGAGCTGAAGGTGATGGTCTTTCATCCAGCTAGAAATGTCTCTCAGACAGGCTGCAATGCGAGCAGCTACCATCGGATCACCTGGTTGGAATGAGACGTAGAGTTGAGTGTCATCAGCGTAGCAGTGATAAGAAAAGCCATGCTTCTGAATGACAGATCCTAATGACGTCATGTAGATATATTTTTGACAGAAACTTGGGCCAGTGCTGGTGAATCGACAGTCTTCAAGGAACTCTGTCCGCCTAACTATAGTTTTATTAGTACCCCAAGGTCTGCTGGCAAGGGGCGGTGGGGTTGCTATGGTTTTTAAACAGACACTTAACGTACGGAGAGTTTCCGTTAAGGCTTATTCGAGGTTCAGTGTGCCATGTTACAGACACTTAACGTACGGAGATTCTATGCCTTGTTTTATGGGCCACCTAACCTGAACAGTGCTTTATAACTTTTATTTTGCCTTTGTATGATCGTATGTTAATTTTAGGTGACTTTAATGTACATTTATGCTGCCCAGGTCAACCCTTTGTTGCTGAATTTTGTAATGTCTTGGATTCCTTTGGTCTAAGTCAACACATAAATCAAGCAACACATGTCCTTGGTCATACTCTCGACTATGGAAGCAGATTAGTCTCAAATATAATTCACGCAAAAAACACGATTCACACATGCGTAGACAATTTCACATGCATGAAACCTAATTCACGTACACACAAAAAAAATTCACGTGCGTGAAAAAAAAAATATATTAACAAAAAGCAATTCACATGCGCAAAATAAAGTTATATATTCATAAAATACATTTCACAAATGCAAAACACAATTCGTAGATATACAACTGTGCACAAAAACCTTTGAATGTTTAAAATGTACGAGTGTCTGAATGTACAAATCGTCATTTACTACGAATCCACTCGGATTTGTGTGTGTGTGTTTTTGAGACTTTCACAATTCGTAGATATTCAAATGTTGGTATGTAGTTTTGTTTGGTTAATATGTTGTTAGATTGACATTCAACCAATCATATCATAAGCCACTGACAGTGCATTCAAAGAGCACGATTCTGCGCACCTTTTGTGCAAGAGGATTAATTAGAATGGAAATTAAGCCTTTACATCAGTAATCCCATAGACAGTAAAAGAAATGG
>NW_024872787.1:2312-6648 GCF_018340385.1 Cyprinus carpio
AGCTCTGCCAGGAAAGTCTCAAAAACAGACACACACAAATCCGAGTGGATTCGTAGTAAATGACGATTTGTACATTCAGACACTTGTACATTTTAAACATTCAAAGGTTTTTGTGAACAGTTGTATATCTACGAATTGTGTTTTGCATTTGTGAAATGTATTTTATGAATATATAATTTTATTTTGCGCATGTGAATTGCTTTTTGTGAATGTATTTTTTTTTCACGCACGTGAATTTTTTTTGTGTGTACGTGAATTAGGTTTCATGCATGTGAAATTGTTTACGCATGTGTGAATCGTGTTTTTTGCGTGAATTATATTTGAGACTAATCTGTCTCTATACTCGACCTTATATTGTCATATGGGACATGTATTGATAGTGTTAATATTGAAAACGCTTCCTTCTGATCACAAGTCAATTGTTTTTAATGTCACTGCTGAAAGCTCTGCTGTGTTTACTACGCCTATTGGCTACTACTCCCATTTTATAAACTCACTTACTGCTTCTCAGTTTAGTGAATGTTATCTAGCTAAAGCTGTTGAATCATCTATCTTAAATGCTGCCGAATCTTCCTCTGGGCCCCGATGACTTGATTACTTTATTTTATACATTTTGTTCTAACATTTTAGATGCCATTGCACCCTTCAAGCTGAAACAACCAAAGCAAAAATCTTATTATTGGCTTGATGATAATACTCGTTCTCTCAGACAGGCCTGTCGTAAAGCGGAGCGGAAATGGAAGCATGATCGTTTAACTGTGTCCTTTGAGATTTTTAAAGTCTTTCTGTTCAAGTTTCAGCATGCTGCAAAATTAGCTAGACCAAGGTATTTTTCTGATTTAATTGCCACACATCTTCATCTTCCACCTCACTTGATGTCCTTCCCTCAGAGATTATAAAAGCATCTTTCTCTGAAATTGGCCCCAGTATCCAAGTGTTGATAAATTTATC
The DNA here is from genome assembly GCF_018340385.1 of Cyprinus carpio. Classification (NCBI taxonomy): domain Eukaryota; kingdom Metazoa; phylum Chordata; class Actinopteri; order Cypriniformes; family Cyprinidae; genus Cyprinus; species Cyprinus carpio. The sequence goes on from NW_024872787.1 coordinate 3,264, forward strand.
TTTGGATGCTGGGTTAGTGCCAAATTGTTTTAAGCATGCTGTTGTTCAACCTTTGCTTAAGAAACAGGGTTTGGATGAGGGTTCTTTAAATAATTATCGCCCTGTCTCTAAGCTGTCTTTCTTGTCAAAGATGTTAGAGAAAGTTGTGCAATCACAATTGATCTTGTTTTTAAAATCAGCAAATTTATTGGAACCTTTCCAATCTGGCTTCACTGCTTATCATAGCACAGAGTCTGCTTTGTTAAAGGTATCTAATGATATTTTACTTGCAGTTGATGCTGGTAAAAATGCTGTTTTAATGCTACTAGATCTTACAGCTGCATTTGATACAGTTGATCATGATGTACTTCTTTGGCGTTTAGAGCATTTGATTGGTATCAAGGGTACGGCCTTACAGTGGTTTGCACTATATCTCAGAGAGACAGGTCAACTTTTCATATCATTGGGCAGAATTTACACTGCTCTTCTTCAGCTCAATTATTAGTGGTGTCCTCAGGGGTTCCATTTTTGGGCCCGCTCCTTTTTTAACTTTATATATGCGTCATTAGAGATATTATTAAAAGGACACAATGTTTTGCATTCATCTATACGCTGATGATACCAGTTGTATGTTCCATTTGAAGCTGCTGAGTTCCATTCAACGGTTATGTTTGGACTGTCCTTGATATTCAAAGAAATGGTCAAAAAAAATAACTTTCCTCCAAATTAATGCTAAACGAAGCTGGTATTGTTTTAAGTCACTGCAAAATCAAAGAAAGCAGGCTTATTAAGGAACTTTTGGAATCATTTCCCCTCAGTTTCTTCTCAGGTGGAACCTAAGAGTGTCATCTTAGACTCTGAATTATGCTTAACCAAGCAAATAAATTTGAAGTTGGTGTTAAAAAATAGTTTTATCAGCTACAGTTATTTCCTAAAAACTTAAATCATTCTTATGGTTTCAAGATTTGGGAGTCATTCATCCCTTTTATCACATCTGGCGTTTAGATTGTGCAGCTCCTTGTATTTTGGCTTCTGCAGTCAGCAAAATTTCCTCTCACCTCCAGATGGTTCAAAAAATGCAGCTGCAAGGATATTCTTGCTTTCAAAACAAAAGAAATAACATCAGCTCCATTGGCTCCCCAGTCCATTTCAGGGGTTGAGTTTAAAAATTCTTTGGTTTGTTTTTTTTTAAGCTCTCTTAATGATCAAGCCCCCTCTTATTTAAAAGATCTTATTATCCCACGTTCATCTAGTAGATTCTTAAGGTCTGCTGATCAGTATCTTTTATATGTCCCTCGATCACGTTTAAAAACCAAGGGCGACAGAGCTTTTTCAGTTGCTGCCCCTCGTTTATGGAATCAGTTGCCACAGGATATTCGCCTTGCACCTTCTATTATCATTTTTAAAAAGAGGCTGAAAACATATCTTTTCTCCGAGGCGTTTTAATCTAATCTTAGTACTGTGTTTTTTTTATATTGTCTTCCATGTTGTTTTATTCTTATTTTATTGTTATTATTATTGTTTTATTAATACTCTGTTCAGCACTTTGGTCAGCTACGCTGTGTTTAAATGTGCTGTATAAATAAAATTTACTTACTTGCTAGATGGAGAAGAGAAGTGGTCCAAGCACTGAGCCTTGAGTAACCCCAGTAGCAAGAAGTTGTGACTTAGAAACCTCACCCCTCCAAGTCACCCTGAAGGACCTACCTGAGAGGTAGGACTTAAACCACAGGAGTGCGGTTCCAGAGATGCCCATCTTTCTGTGGGTGGATAGAAGAATCTGGTGGTTAACTGTGTCAAAAGCAGCAGACAGATCCAACAAGATGAGTACTGAGGATTTGGAAGCTGCTCTCATCAGTCGCAGGGCTTCAGTAACCAAGAGCAGGGCAGTCTCAGTTGAGTGGCCGCTTTTGAAGCCAAATTGGTTGCTGTCCAGGAGGTTGTTCTGTACAAGACACATAGAGAGTCGGTTGAACACAACTCGCTCAAGTGTCTTTGCAATGAATGGAAGAAGGGATACCGGTCTGTAGTTTTCTAAAAGTGCTGGATTTAGAGATGGTTTCTTAAGTGGTGGGCTTACCCGAGCCTGCTTAAATGCTGTGGGAAATGTACCAGAGTGAAGTGAGGTGTTGATAATGTGAGTAAGTGAAGGTATGACTGAAGAAGAAATGGCCTGAAGGAGGTGATTGGGGATAGGATCAAATGGACAAGTAGTAGGATGATTAGAAAGGATAAATTTGGAAACATCCATCTCTGAGAGTGGAGAGAAGGAGGAGAGAGAGTGTGTATTAGTCGTTATGAAGTTATCATCAGTCTGCGGTGTGGAGAAATGGTCACTGATGGTTCTTGTCTTATTTGTGAAGAGCTGTAAGAGTTTATGAAGGAAGAGAGGGAGGAGGACAAAGAAGAGAAGAGAAAGTTTTGAAAAGTGTGCGAGAGTCAGAACAGTTGTTAATTTTTTTTTTTTTGAAGTGTTGTTATTTTGGTTGTTTTAGGAGTGGAGTGATTTTGATGGAAGGAAGAGTTTCTTGATTTGTGCCATTTCCTCTCTGCAGCCCTGAGTTTAGAGCGATGTTCACAGAGAACTTCGGACAGCCAGAGGGTAGATGGGGTGGTGCATGTTGGTCTGGATGACAGTGGGCAAAAGTCGTCCAAGCAAGAGGTTAGAATGGAGAAAAGAGTATCAGTAGCACTGTTCTTGTCCAGTGCTGAAAACTGAGAGAGTGAAGGAAGTGAGGATGAAACTATAGAGGATAGGCGAAAAGGCGAGAGCGAGTTTTACATGTGACTCGTTCCACTGTCCACCACATTGTCCTACAAGTCACTGTGCTGGCCATTTAGCAAGAGATTCACCTCCTGAAGACCCCAGAACACATGGAGGCTGGGCTTAAAACTGATGTTGTTTTTCTGATGTTAAACCTAAGCTATGTTGTAAATAGTTGTAAAAAGTACTTTCAGTAATGTATTGAACTATTTGAATTTATGTGTAAAAAAATTATTTACAGGACAACATAATAAATTTATAGGAGAATGTTTTGTAAGCTGCATTAAATAATTAATTCTCTTTTATTTACACGTGAATATGCAAAACAAAAATACAAAATGTACAGAAAGTACTCAGGCTCATTTACAAATAAATTACACTACAAAAATGAATAATGTATACAAAAAACTTATTCATTTAATTTTTAACTTACATCACAAAAATAAACTACAGAAATTAGGTTGTTTCATTGACAATGTGACATTTTAAAAAATATATAGAAAACTTGTAATGTACCCAATTTTTCTACTGTTCCCTTTCAAGGGAACTTCGAACTGCATCCTCTAGGGGTCGCTATGTGGAACACCTCGTCGTGACCCGTGTCTGAAGCATACATTGAAAAAACACCAACGAGTTGGCTGG
>NW_024872788.1:0-17627 GCF_018340385.1 Cyprinus carpio
GGAGGAACACGCACGGCAAACGACACTGGACTGGCTGGAGAACACGCACGGCAAAAAACGACACTGGACTGGCACTGGAGGAACACGCACGGCAAAACGACACTGGACTGGCTGGAGGAACACGCACAGCAAATGACACTGGACTGGCTGAACGCGACTAGAGCAAAAACGACAAGGAGCTGGAAATGGAAAGGATCAAGGGGCAAGGAAAAGATTTGGTGAAAGAAAATATTTAAAGGGGGCAACAGTGATCGTAAGTACGGAGAACGTTAGTGGTGTGAGAGCAGAAGATATAATTAAAGCATCTCAGAAAAAATTGGAAGTGGAAAGGTGTTGGCTGTAAGACCCAGACAAGGCAAAAGAATATGAACTAACAATGGAACAGGAAGAAATGTGTGACAGTTTAATCGATGGATTGACAATAAAGGGAGTGGACTGTGAAGTAAAAAAACTGCAAAATAAAGATTACGTTGTTTCCTTCATGCACCCTGCCTGTCTACCTGAAGGATAATGAAATTTTAGATAAATTGGAAGGATGGGGGGTTTTCCCCATATCTAAAATCAAAAGAAGGTGTTATCCGGACACTGACATAGAAGACGGCACAAGGTTTGTAAAGGTGAGGTTCCCCAAAGAGGTGGCATCACTCCCTTATAGTACAAAGCTGGAAACAGCGGAAGGGCCGCAGTACTTTAGGGTGATGCACAGCCACCAGGTGAAGACTTGTAGGCTGTGCATGAGCCCAGAACATCTACTGAAAGAGTGCCCAGAATTCAAGTGCTATAAGTGTTTGGAAAGGGGACATTTTGCACGAGACTGCAATGCTGTCAGGTGCCCGGATTGCCAAAAAAATGTTAAATAAATGTGAATGCTGGATGGAGGGAGTGGTAGGTGGAAGGGAAGAACAGGTGGACAGACAGGTGCATGAAGGAAACAATGATGAAGAAGGACATTGTGATGAAAGACAAGAAGAGGACGAATTACAACCAAAGGAAACAGAGGAAGGAACAAACAACAGACATGAAGGAGAAAGAGGAAAAGAAAAAGAAAATAATGATGAACAAAATAAGAGAAGAGGACACACAATCGACACCGATGGACATATCTTCAAGTCATGGACAAAAAGGGAACGAACAAGACAAAGAAACTGACAATGAAGGAGAAATAAGTATGGAGGGGGATGAGAAGGAAAAGATGGAGAGGGGACAAATACAAAGAAGAGCGCTAAAGGTTAAACCAAATATAGGAACTGCAAGGAAAAAGTGAAATGTTTTAAACAGGTTTGAGGTGTTAAAGGGAATGAAGGAGGAAGACTGAGAATGATGGGTTTTAGATATTTATTATTTTTCTTTTTAATGGTTTTAAGTGTTGTGACTTTTAATGCTAGAGGGCTTTCGAATGTAGGGAAAATTTGAAAAAAGTGAAAGAAATGTGTAAAGGAGAGGATGTGATTTTATTACAAGAAACTAACTGGAGGGAAGAGTACATGACTGAAATAAGGAAAAGGTGGAGTGGAGAGATTTTTTTATAACAATGTGATGATGAGGAGGCTGGGAAGAGGAGTTGCGATTTTAATAAAAGAAAACTGTGGGGTATATCATGTAAAACAATATATAATGACATAGATGGGAAATGTATTGCGGTTGAAATGGAGTATGAGGAGAAAAAAGTTATTGTAGTTAATATTCATGCACCGACTGTAGAGAATGAAAAGAAGGAATATTTTAATGTATTAAGAGATTTTTTAAAAAAGCATAAAGAAGTTATTATGATGGGTGATTTTAATACCGTTTTCAGTAAATTAGAAATTGGTGAGGGAATGGTTTTTAAAAATGATAAAGGAAGAAAAGAACTGAAATTATTAATGGAAGAAAATAATATGATTGATGTATGGAGAGAAAGAAATGAAAAAAAGAAAGAATATTCAAGGAGGCAATTAGTAGGGAATTTTATGTGTAAAACAAGGATTGATTTTATTTTATGTACAAGGAACATTGAAGGTTTTATCGGTAACATTAAATATGAGGAATCAAGCTTAAGTGACCATAAAGCACTTTTTATACAAGTAGACTGGAGTTCAGTGAAAAAGAGAGGGCCGGGTGTATGGGTTTTAAATGTAGATGTTGTGAAGAATGAGGAGTATGTGTTAAGTATTAAAGAAATTATTGAAAAAGAAAAGGAGAATGAAATGTACAGTGAAGATAAAAGGATATGGTGGGAAAATGTTAAATATTTAGTCAAAAAATTCACAATAAAGTATTGCAAATTAATGCAGATGTGTAAGAGGGAAGGAGAGAGAAATAATGAGAGAAAAATTGGAAAAGGAATTAAATGAGAATGGGAAAGATATACCAAAAAATAAAAGAATTGGAGGGAATATTGAAAGAAATGGAAGAGAAAAAATATGAAGGCGCAAGACTAAGGAGTAAAGCTAAATATACTGTGGAGGGTGAAAAATGTACAAAGTTTTTCTTTGATCTAGAAAAAATAAGAGGGAAAGCTGGAATGATTAAAGAAATAAGAGGAAAAAATGGTGTAGTGGTGGAAACAAATGAGGAAATATTAAAAGAAGTAAAAGCATATTATGAAAACCTGTTTAGTACTGAGGGGGGTGAGGGAAGAAGAGAAATTGGAGTTACTAAATCAAATAAAAACAACAGTAGGAGAAGTAGACAAAAAAGAGTGTGATGAAGAGATAAGAGAAGAAGAGATAAAAAGAGCGATAAGTGAATTAAACAAAAATAAAAGTCCAGGTATAGATGGTTTGGGGAGTGAATTTTATATCGTTTTTAAAGATTTTTTAACTAGTATTTTAAAAGAAGTATATGAAGACATTTTTAAGAAAGAGGAAATGAATCAGAGAATGGGGATGGGATTAATAAAGTTGATATATAAAAGAAAAGGAGATAAAGTAGACTTAAAAAATTATAGACCAATTACAATGCTGAATACAGATCTGAAAATTTTAACAAAGTTTTTAGCCAATAGATTGAAAGAGGTAATGCCAACCATAATTGAAATCAAATCAAGTGTATGGAGTTAAAGGGAAAGATATAGCGGACACAACTATAAGTATAATTGATAGAATAAGATATATGAAAGAAAAAAATAAGAAAGGATATGTCATCAGTTTGGATTTCGAAAAGGCCTTTGATAGAGTGGAGCATGAATATTTATTTGGAATTTAAGAAGGTACGGGGTTTGGGGAAAATTTTGTCAAGTGGATTACAATTTTATATAGGGGGAGCGATAACAAGAATACATTGTAACGGTTTTTTTAACAGAATGTTTTAAAATTACTAGGTCAATAAGACAAGGATGTCCATTATCAGCGCTTTTGTATTCTTTAGTTGCAGAACCATTGGGATTAGCTATTAAAATAGATGAAGACATAAGAGGGATAAACATTGAAGGAAGTGGGGGAAATGAAAAAATATTTCAATATGCAGATGATACAACAATAATAGTTAAAGATATAGAGAGTGTTAATAAAGTAAAGGAAGTAGTACAGATTGTTTTGTAGGGGATCAGGAGGCAAGTTAAAAGAAGAAAAAACACATATGTGAGATTTTGGAGGAGTAAATGTTTTAACCGATTATTTTTCATTTTAAAGAAACAAAAGAAATAAGGATTTTAGGTGTTTCTAATGGGAAAAGACGAAAGGAATGTTAAAGAAAAAATGTGGGAAGAAATAGTAGGAGGAATTGAAAAAAGGTTAAATTTTTGGAAATTGAGGACTTTAAGTTTAAAAGGGAAGGTTTTAATTTTAAATGTTTTAATGGTGTCAAAGTTGTGGTATGTTTTATATGTGACTGCTATGCCAATGTGGGTGGAGAAAAGGTTGAAAAAATGTTTTTTAGATTTTTTATGGAATAGTAAACCGTCAAGAATTGCATATAGTACATTAATAGGAGATGTAGGGAAAGGAGGGATGGGATTAATTGATATTGAACAGAGAAAAAATAGCTTAAGAATTAAAATAGTAAAAAAAATATCTAGATGATGGTCACAAAACTGCATGGAAAAAGACAATGGAATATTTTTTAAACAAATGTGGGGATTTTAACATGGGGGATGGGATTTTATGGATGAAAACAAAGAATTGGATGACAGAGTGCTTACCAGAGTTTTATAGGGAAATGTTTAGTGCCTGGGGAAAAAATTTTTAGATAGACTTGAGTATGATCCACGTGGGAGAGAAATCATTTTAAATCAACCTCTGTTTTTAAACCAAAACATTTTAAAACAAGACAAAGGAAATGAATCAAAGAAATGGATGGAAGTGGGGATAACAAGAGTGAGACATGTTTTGTATGAATTTAAAGAAGGGTTTTTACCGACACAATTTATTGTAGATGCAATGGAGGAGGCAAAAGAGGATTACAGTGAACAAGAAATAAAAAATAAATATGAAATCATTAAAAATGCATTACCTAAAGAGTGGATAAAAAGAATAGAAAGTATGGAAGGAGAGCCAAAGGAGAAATGTATTCATGTGAAATTAGGGGGAAAACTGTATGATTTTAAGGAATGTACTGTGAAAATTATTTATTGTGCTTTTAGAGATGATGTTTTTAAAGAGCCGATTGCAAATGGTTACTGGGTGCAGAAATTCAAAGATTTAAAAAAAGAGTGTATATGGAGAAACATGACGGGGAAATGTGTGGAAACAAAATTGGAATGTTTGGAGTATTTTATAAGGCATAAAGTGGTTTTTACTGATGTTATTTTAAATAAAATAGGAATGGAAGAAAATGCTCTGTGTAAAGTGTGCCAGGAAGAGGAAGAGGGGATTTTACATATGTTTTTTACATTGTAGAGAGATAGAGGACTTTTTAAGGAAATGTAAATGTTTAATTAAAGATGTGACTGAGGAGTGGGATGAAAATGTAATGGAATGGAAAAGAGTTGTGATGTTTGGTTGGGAAAAAAAGTGTAAAAACAAAAGTTTCATTAATCTGTGTGTAATGCTAATGAAAAGTGCAATATGGGACAGAAGAACTGTGGCTAAAAAGGAAAAAATTGTGTTGGATGTTTGGAGTGTGTTTAAAAGAAAAACAGAATTATATATTGAAAGACTGTATGTGTACTTTAAAGGTGTAAATATGTTAGACTCTTTTTATGATGTTTTTACCCCACAAGTTTGTTGTGTTTTAAACGATTTAATGTGGAAGTTGCCAGAAAGTGGAAGAGTTTTTTAAATTATCTATGTAAAGGAAAGATGTGTTGTGTAGAGATGTGTAAAGACGATGTTCTGTATTTTCTATTGATTGTTTTTAAACGATTTTGTTTGTTTTTTGCCAGAAAGTGGAAGAGTTTTTAAAAAAAAAAAAAAAAAAAAAAAGCGCGCCCGATCTCGTCTGATCTCGGAAGCTAAGCAGGGTCGGGCCTGGTTAGTACTTGGATGGGAGACTGCCTGGGAATACCAGGTGCTGTAAGCTTTAGTTTTTTTGTATATATGGATCTAATACATTGCGCATTAGGGTTGCTGATCTTTAAATAGCCCACACTTTGCAGCAGCCCTCGCTTACGGGCCATACCACCCTGAGCACGCCCGATCTCGTCTGATCTCGGAAGCTAATCAGGGTCGGGCCTGGTTAGTAGTTGGATGGGAGACCGCCTGGGAATACCAGGTGCTGTAAGCTTTAGATTTTTTTTTGTATATATGGATCTAATACATTGCGCATTAGGGTTGCTGATCTTTAAATAGCCCACACTTTGCAGCAGCCCTCGCTTACGGCCATACCACCCTGAGCGCGCCCGATCTCGTCTGATCTCGGAAGCTAAGCAGGGTCGGGCCTGGTTAGTACTTGGATGGGAGACCGCCTGGGAATACCAGGTGCTGTAAGCTTTAGTTTTTTCGTCAAAATTGATCTAATATACTGCACATTAGGGTGGCTGATCTTTAAATAGCCCACACTTTGCAGCTGCCCTCGCTTACGGCCATACCACCCTGAGGGCGCTAGTGAGTAACTGGTGAACAGGAAGTGTTTGGCTGCAGTTTGGAGAGGAAGGCTCTCCTCCATTTTGTTTTTTTCTGTTTTTGTTTGTTTGTGAGTTTTTTTGGACTTTAGTTTGTTTTTTGTCGTTTGTCAGTTTTAAACCACCTAACAGCAGCATCTAGCTGGCTGCAGGGTGGTTGTTTTGTTTAATTTTTTTTCCCAAATGGACGGATTACCTGGTATCAACTCGGAACTGGCTGGAGAGACACGAATGGCAAATGACAATGGACTGGCAGGAGGAACACGCACGGCAAACGACACTGGACTGGCTGGAGGAACACGCACGGCAAACGACACTGGACTGGCTGGAGAGACTCGCAAGGCAAACGACACTGGACTGGATGGAGAGACATGCATGGCAAATGACACTGGATTGAAGTATCGACAACGAGCAGGACACAGTAAAAAACAAGATGCAAGAGATAATTTTGGTGAAAGGAAATACTTAAAGGAGGCAACTGTGATTGTGAATGTGGAAAATGTAAATGAGGTGAGGGCTGTGGATATTATTAAAGCGGTCACGGACAAATGTGGATATGGGAAAATTCTGGCACTAAGACCAAGGCAAGGAAAGGAATTTGAACTGACAATGGAAAAGGAAGAAACATGTGAAGAATTGACTGAGGGACTGTTAATAAATGGAGTGAACTGTGAGATAAAGAAACTGCAAAATAGAGATTATGTGGTTTCCTTCATGCACCTGCCCGTCTACCTTGATGATGAAGACATTTTTAGAAAATTGGAGGGATGGGGAGTTAATCCCATATCAAAATTAAAAAGAAGATGCTACCTGGGCACTGATATTGAGGATGGAACAAGGTTCTTAAAAGTAAGATTCCCCAAGGAGGTGGCATCGTTGCCCTACAGCACAAAGCTGGAAACAGCAGAAGGGCCGCAGTACTTTAGGGTGATGCACAGCCACCAGGTGAAGACCTGTAGGCTGTGCATGAGCCCAGATCATCTGCTTAAAGAATGCCCTGAGTTCAAGTGCTACAAGTGTGAAGAAAGGGGACATTTTGCAAGGGACTGCAATGCGGTCAGATGCCCGGAGTGTCAACAAATTTTAAATAAGTGTGAGTGTTGGATGGAGGGAGAGGAAGGAGGTATGAAACATCGGGTGGATGGACAGGTGCATGAAGGGAACAGCGAAGAGGAAGGAGATTTTGATGAAGGACAAGAAGATGAAGGATTACCACAAAAGGAAACAGAAGGAGAAACCAGCAACCAAGAGGAAGGAGAAAAAAAGAATGATATGGATAAGGAACAGTCAGCAGAACAGGACACTCAATGGACAGAAATGGAAATATCGGACAGTTTTAAAAATCTTCTGGACAACGTGGAGAGAGATGGACAAGGAATGGCTGATCAAAACAAAGAAATGGACAGTGAAGAAGAAACAAGGATGGACAACATGGGGAAAGACAGAGTGGAGAGAGAGGTCAAATAAGAAGGAGAACATTTAAAGGTAAAACCAAATGTGGAAAATGCAAGGAAAAAGATAATGACAAGGGGCTGAGTGAAAAGTGTAAACCGATATGAAGTGTTAAGAGGGCTGGAGGGAGAAGATGGAGAATAATGGTTTTTAGGTATTTATTTTTATTTCTTTTAATGGTTTTAAGTTGTGTTACTTTTAATGCAAGAGGACTGTTGAACTTGAAAAAATTTGAAAAAATTAAAGAAAAATGTAAAAAAGTAGACATCATTGCTCTACAGAAACAGTGAAACTGGAGAGATGATGTGATGAACGATTTTAAAAAAGAGATGGGATGGAGGCTTTTTATATAACAATGGAGATGGGAAGGCTGGGGAGTAGGAGTGGCATTTTTATTATGAGAAATGAGATTTTTTTTTAAAATTAGTAAAGTTTTATATACAGATAATATTGGGAAATGTATGATAGTCAAAATGAAATATGATGGAAGAGAACTAATTTTGGTTAATGTGCATGCGCCAACGGAGGAGAAGGAAAAGAAACAGTTTTTTATTAATGGGTTAAGAAGTATCATAAACAAGTATAAGGAAATAATAATGATGGGAGATTTTAATACAATTTTTAGCAAGCAAGACATAGCGGAAGGGATGGTTTTTAAAACAGATACAGGAAGAAAAGAACTGAAAGCTTTGATGGAAGAAAACAACATGATTGATGTGTGGAGAGAAAGAAACGAAAAGAAAAAAGAGTTCTCAAGAAGACAAATAGTGGGCCAATTTGTGTGCAGATCCATAGAATAGACTTTGTTTTATGTACAAGGATTTGTAGAGAATTTTATAGAAAAAGATTGAGTATGAGGACACCAGTTTTAGCGATCACAATTTTTTATTTTTTTTAAAGTGAATTTTAGTAGTGTACAGCGAGTGGGCCGGGGGATTTGGATTTTAAAAATTCAGGAGATTTTTAAAAAAATGAAGACTATGTTTTAGAGGTGTAAAAGAAATTATAGAAAATGAGAAGGAAAAATGAAATGTATACAAGAGGATAAGAGGATATGGTGGGGAAACATAAAGTTTTTAATTAAAAAGTACTCGATAAAATATTGCAGTCCTCGTACGCAAATGCAAAAGACAAAAAAGAAAAAGGAATTAAGCAAAGTCTTGAAAAGAATTAAAACGAAGACACAAAACATTATACAAAAGATAAGGGAAATGGAGGGAAAGCTGAAAGAAATAGAGGAAAAAGAGTATGAAGGGGCAAGGTTAAGAAGTAAAGCCAAATATACGGTGGAAGGAGAAAAATGTACAAAGTTCTTTCTTGATCTAGAAAAAAAGAGGGGGAAGGCAGAAATAATAAAGGGAATAAAGGGGGGAAATGGAGAAATTGTAGAAGACAACGAAAATATTTTAAAAGAAGTAAGGATCTTCTATGAAGATCTTTTTAGTGCAAGAGGTGTGTGGAAGAGGAAGAGAAAAATTATTTTATTGAAGCACACATAAAAGCAAAAATTCGCAAAGAAGATAAAGAGGAATGTGACCAGGAAATCAAAGAAGAAAGAGATTGGAAAGAGCAATAAAACAATTGAACAAAAGGAAAAGTCCAGGAATAGATGGTTTAGGGAGTGAGTTTTATATATGTTTTTAAGAGGTTTTAACGACAATTTTAAAGGAAGTGTTTTCAAAGAAATTTTTTGAAAAAGAAGAAGTTAATGAAAGAATGAGAATCGGCCTAATGAAATTGATATATAAGAGAAAAGGAGAAAAGGTAGATTTAAAAGAATTACAGGCCATTACAATGTTAAACACGGATTTTTAAAATTTTAGCAAAGGTTTTAGCAAACAGGTTCAAAGGAGGTAATACCAAGTATAATTCAAACCAATCAAGCGTATGGAATAAAAGGTAGAGACATAGCGGACATCACAATGAGTATAAGGGACATGATATGGTACATGAAGGAGAAAAATGAAGATGGGTACATAATTAGTCTAGATTTTTGAAAAGCTTTCGACAGGTAGAACATGGGTTTTTATTTGATGTATTAAGACGTTTTAATTTTGGGGAAAATTTTTACCAAGTGGATCATGGTTTTATATAAGGGGGCTTTAACAAAAAATAAAATGCAATGGTTTTTTAACAGATGCTTTTAAAATCGTCAAGATCTATAAGACAAGGGTGTCCACTTTCATCTTTATTATACTCATTAGTTTCAGAACCATTAGGGTTGGCTGTAAAAGAAAAGGAAAGCATAAAAGGGATCGAAATCGAAGAAAAGAAAGCTGAAGGGAAAATCTTTCAATATGCAGATGATACGACAATAATTGTAAAAGGAAAAGAAAGTGTAAAAGAAGTAATGAAGATAGTAAACGAATATTGTAAAGGATCTGGGAGCAAAGTTAATGAGGACAAAACAGTGTATATGAGGTTGGGTAGAGCGACGGTTTTGATGGATTGTTTTAATTTTAAAGAAGTGGACGAAATTAAGATTTTAGGGATTTTAATGGGAAAGAATGACAAAAAAGTAAGAGATGGAATGTGGAACACTTGGTTACAGAAATAGAAGAAGGTTAAACTTTTGGAAATTAAGAACTTTAAATTTGAAAGGGAAGGTGTTGATTTTAAATGTTTTAATGGTTTCAAAGTTATGGTATGTTTTATATGTATCAGAACTCAACTCCCCTTGTGGACGGAAAAGAGGTTGAAAAAATGTTTCCTTGACTTTTTATGGGAGGGCAAGCCACCAAGAATTGCTTATAATACGATTTTACGGGCGGTGGAGAGGGGAGGTCTAGGGTTAATGGACATAGAGCAAAGAAAAAACAGTTTAAGAATAAAAATAGTAAAGAAGTACCTACAAGAAGAGACAAATGCAGAATGGGGAAAAACGTTTAAATATTTTTTAAACAAGTGTGGGAATTTTAACATGGGAGACAGGATTTTATGGATGAAAACGAAAAATTGGATGACAGAAGAACTACCTGTTTTTTATCGAGAAGTTTTAGGTGCTTGGGGAAAATTTCTAAAGACAGTTCAATACGATCCACGAGGGAGAGAAAACATTTTAAATCAACCTCTGTTCCTAAATAATAACATTCTGAAACAAGACAAAGGAATATTTTTTAAGAAATGGATGGAAGCAGGGGTAAATAGAGTGAGAGATGTTTTATACGAATTTAAGGAGGGTTTTTTACCAGTACAGTGCATAGTGGACGCAATGGAAGAGGCAAAAGAAGATTACAGTAGACAAGAAATAACAAATAAGTATGTAACTATTAAAGAAGCTATACCTAAAGAATGGATAAAAAGAATAGAGAACATGGAAGAAGAGAAAAAAGAGGAGAATATTTTTTTTGTGATGGTGGGGGAAATGTTTTATTTTAAGACCTGTACTGTGAAGATGTTTTATTGTTTTTTTAGAGATGGTGTTTTTTAAGGTGTTTTATGTTTTTTTAGAGATGGTGTTTTTAAAGAACCAATTGTTTATAAGTGTAGAATTTTAAAGATCTTAAAGAAGAGTGTATATGGAGGAACATGGAGTGGGATGGAGTATTTTATAAGGCATAAAGCGGTTTTTACTGATGTTATTTTTAAATAAAATAGGAATGGAAGAAAACGCTCTGGTGTAAAGTGTGCCAGGAAAAGGAAGAGGGATTTTACATATGTTTTTATATTGTAGAGAACTGGAGGAATTTTTAAGGAAATGTAAATGTTTAAATAAAGATGTGACTGAGGAGTGGGATGAAAAATGTAATGGAATGGAACAGAGTGGTGATGTTTGGTTGGGAAAAAAAGTGTCAAAACAAAAGTTTTATTAATCTGTGTGTAATGCTAATGAAAAGTGCAATATGGGAGAGAAGAACTGTGGCTAAAAAGGAAAAAATTGTGTTGGATGTTTGGACTGTGTTTAAAAGGAAAACGGAATTATATATCGAAAGACTGTATGTGTACTTTAAAGGTGGAAACATGCTGGATTCTTTTTATGATGTTTTTACCCCAAAAGTTTGTTGTGTTTTAAATGATTTAATGTGGAAGCTGCCAGGAAGTGAAGGAGATTTTTTAAATGATCTATGTAAAGGAAAGATGTGTAATGTAGAGATGTTTATAGAAGAAATTCTGTAATTTCTATTGATTGTGTTTATTTTTATTGTATTATATTGATTGAAATTTCTTAATAAAAAAAAAAAAAAGCGCGCCCGATCTCGTCTGATCTCGGAAGCTAAGCAAAAAAAAAAAAAAAAAAAAAAAAGCGCGCGCCCGATCTCGTCTGATCTTGGAAGCTAAGCAGGGTCGGGCCTGGTTTAGTACTTGGATGTGGAAACCGCCTGGGAATACCAGGTGCTGTTAGCTTTAGTTTTTTTTTCGTCAATATGGATCTAATACATTGCCGCATTAGGTTGCTGATCTTTAAATATCCCACACTTTGCAGCAGTCCTCGCTTACATCCATACCACTCTGAGTAAATATCCCAGTGATTGTGAAGGTGTGTGTTGACTGCAGGTGGAAGAGAAAGGCTCTTCTAAAAGCTTTATTTCTTATTTTAGTTTTTTTCTGCTTATTCTGGGGAGGAGACTTGGGTTTGTTTGGAAAAGCCACGTTTAAGCTCTAAGCAGTTTATCTGCTTGGAGGCAAGCCTTTGTTTGTGCTATTTTGTTTACAAAAATGGATGGACCACATGGTAAAGATCTGGCAATGGCTGGAGGACGCGAAGAGCGGTTGGAACAACATGGAGGCATATAGAGGATCAAGAGAGACAAATGGAGGAAATATGGATCATGGAGCACAGAGGAGAATCAAGCAAAGAGTGGATTATCTTAAAGAAGCAACGGTGGTGTTGTACTTAAAGGGAAATAAGGAGGTGAAAGCTATGGATATCATTAAAGTAGTTTCAGAGAAGATTGGATTTGGTAAATTGCTGGCAGTGAGACCAAAGTATGGGGAGCATTATGAGTTGACTGTGGAAGGTGCAGAGCTTTGTGATGTGTTACTGGATGGAATGGAAATAAAAGGTCAATTCTTCGAAATAAGGAGGCTGGAGGTAAAGGAACATATTGTGTCTTTTCTTCACCTGCCGGCATACTTGGAGGATGAAGTGATTGAGAACAAATTGAAGTTTTGGGGAGTTAATCCAATGACAAAAATAAAGAGAAGAGTTTATCCTGGAACGAACATTGCTGATGGAACGAGGTATGTGAAGGTTAAATTTCCAAAAGAGGTAACATCACTACCCTATAGCGCAAAATTTGAAACGGCAGATGGCGCTCAGTACTTTAGGGTCATACATGATGGACAGGAAAAACTATGTCGCATGTGTATGCAGCCAGGACACATTTTCAGGGACTGTCCTGATTTCAATTGTTTTGAATGCTTTGAGCAAGGGCATTTTGCGAAAAGACTGTAAAGCTGATAAATGTCTGGATTGTGGGAAAGTATTCATGAAAAAGAGATAAATAATGAAACTGATAATGGTGAACCAGAGGAGAATTATGGAGAGTATGGACATAGTCATAAATGAGGGAGAGGAAGATGGGTCTCTGAATGAGTCAGGTGAAAAGTCAGGTGCAGGAAAAGGTTGGGGATAAGGAGTTGGAGAGAGGAGAGGGGGTTGAGATGGTGGAACATATGATAGAGGGTGTAGGGGTCCGGTGGATGATATAATAAAGAAAGACAGGAGAACAAAAAGGAGAAGGACGCACGTAGAGGAATGCATAGAAGTTAATTTGGAGGAGCTGAGGAGGGGAATGAAAAGAGGAATATTGGACGTTAAATCATATGTAGGAGAATGTAGGGAAAACGGACAGAGAAGGAGAGAAGAGAAGGGAATATGGTGTTTAAATAATGACCTTTTGAAAGATGAAGGGTATAAAATGAAGATAGTAGAAATAATAATGAAAGAGAGAGAGAATGAAATGTATCAAGAAGATAAAAGAGTATGGTGGGATAATGTAAAGTATGAAATAAAAAAATATTCAATAAGGTATAGTGGTTTGATACAAATGACTAAGAGGAAAGAAGAGCAAGGTGTTAGAAAGGTTTTAAAAGAAGAACTACAAAAAGAGAAAGTGGATATAGAAACGATTTTAGTGTATGAGAATAGATTAAAGGAGATTGAAGAAGGAAAATGTAGAGGGGCTATGATTAGGAAGTAGGGCTAAACATGTAATAGAAGGGGAAAGGGTGCACAAAATCTTCTTGGTCTAGAGGAAAATAGACAGAGGGCTGATATAATAAAAGGAGGTTTTAAAAACAAGATGGAAGCAGAGTGAAGGGAATTAGAGAGATATTGGGGAGTTTAAAGGAGTTTTATGCACGGTCTTTTTAAAAGGGAGGGGAACTGCAAGAAAGAAGAAAAGGAGTTTTTATTTAAGTAAGGTAAAAAACAAAAGTAACTAGGGAGGATAAAGAAATGTGTGTGATATGGACATTTCAGATGAAGAAGTAGAGGTAGGAATATCACAGTTGAATAATGGGAAAAGTCCTGGGGGCTGATGGGAGTGACTAGCGAATTTTATAAGGCTTTTAAGAAACATATTAACAACACTTTTTTAAAAGAAATATATAAGACTAATATATGATAAAGGGGAAGCAAGTCAATTGATGAGAATAGGAATGGTGAAATTATTTTTTAAGAAAAGGGGGGATTCAGTAGATCCTGAAGAAATATAGGCCGATATCAATGTTAAATACAGATTTAAAAATCTTAGCTAAAGTTTTGGCAAATCGATTAAAGAAGGTATTGGCCAGGATAATAACAACGAATCAGGCATATTCAATCATAGGGAGGGAAAATTACAGATACAGTAAGTAATATAAGGGATAAAATAAGGTATATGGTAGAGAATAAAAAGGAAGGTTATATGGTGAGCTTAGATTTAGTTAAAAAAGCCTTTGATAGGGTGGAGCATGGATTATTTATTTAAACTTTTAGAGCAATTTGGTTTTGGGAATATTTTTATAAAATGGATTAGAGCGTTATATATAAAGATGCATTAGCTTTTGTGAAGTTGTAATGGCTTTGTGACAGATGCTTTTGGCATAACAAGGTCAATAATGGCAGGGATGTCCCTTAATCTGCATTATTATACAGTATTGTTGCCTGAACGCTTTAGGCTTCATAGTTTGCAGAAGAGGAAAAGATTAAAGGAATTGGGTTTGGGGGGAGAGGAAAAGAACAAAAAAATTATCAATATGCAGATGATACAACTTTGATTGTAAAGTATATTGGGAGTATTAATGAGGCTATGGGAAAAATACAAAAATACTGGTAAGTGGTTTGTCTGGAGGCAAAATTTATATAGAAAAAAACTGTTAGTAATGAGAATAGGGAAGGCGGAACAAATTATTCCTGGTTATTTTAATTTTAAAGAGGAGAGTGAAAATATGAAAATTTTGGGAATTTAGAATTGGAAGGGATGAAAAGAAACAAGAGACATAATATGGGATGAGATTGTAGAGGAATGGATAGGTAAAGTTGACTTTTTTGGAAACAACGAGTGTTGAACTTGAGAGGCAAAATTTGGTTGTGAATAGCGCGTGCGATGGCTTTCAAAAATTTGGTATGGCTTAGAGGTCACTTCATTATACCAATTTGGGTTTATAAGAGGTTGAAAAAGTCTATTTTACTTTTATATGGGAGGGGGAACCAGCAAAATTGAAATATGACACGAAGATAGTGGCCTGTTGAAGAGGGGGTTTGGGTTTGTTGGATCCGGGCATATCGAATAGTAAGAGTTTGAAAGGGTTAAGATAATGAAGAAATTTTTTAAATATAAGATAATAAACAAGAGTGGAAGGAGGGAATGAAATATTTTTTAAACAAGACAGGAGGTCTTAATATGGGCGAGGTAATAAGATGGATGAAATTGAAAAGAACATATGTTAAACGGGTGTAGTCGGAATTCTATAGAGAAGTACTAGAGGCAGGTGGAAAGAATTCCTATCCAACAGTTGTGGTATAAGCCAGAAGGAAAGAATGAGGTAGTTGCATCAGCCACTTGTTTTTAAAATAATTCCAATATTGTATATTAAGATCAAGTGAATTATATTTTTAAAAACTGGGTTGACGCTGCGGTATAATTAAAGTAAGAGATATTCTGTTATGATGTTATAGGATGTTTTTTCAATACCATTGCAAAGGAATAATACGATGAAATTGAGGGGATTTGGGGAAGAGGCTAGAGAGACGTAGCGGTGAAACAACAATTTGGCCAAATCAAAATCAATTCCAAAAGAATTATAGTAAGGAACTAATACAAGGGGTGTAAGGACTGGGAAAGGTTGAATATGTGTTTTAGAGAAACGAGAGTAAAATTTTAATTGCAATTATGTTCTTTAAAAATGTTTTGGTCAATTTCTTTGATAAGGAGATTTTTGTTCAACCAATAGCAATGGTTTTGAAAGGCTATTTCCCAGGGAGCTGAAGCTGATGCATTTGGGGGAATGTAAGAATAAGTTACATGGTTCCAATGATTGAAATTTTAATTTTCTCCTAAGACATAATGTAATTTATACAAAAATTAGGTTATGTAAAATGAGGAGGAACAGAATGCATAGAATATGCTTATGTCTGTTGGAAGGAAGATGAATGGGGTGCTACATTTGTTTTATTGTGTTCAATATCTTGCAGGAATTATTAGGGAATTAAATTGTTGTAAGGAATCTTGATAGAGAATATTGAACAACAACTTGAATGGTATAAAGGTATTTTAACAACCTTACATGCTTAAAAAAAGGAAGAGGTCAAAAATAAATATATTGTCAAATTATTATTTTAAAATGGTGGCGAGGTATGCAATACATGGGTAGACGTAGATGTCATGAAAAGGGAAACAGGGTAATATTTATATGTGGGACTTCTTTAGAAGGAAACTGGAACGGAATATACAGATCTCTATATGAATATTTAAGCATGAATGGGCTAAACTGAGGGGTTAAATAATATACAGAACTGGGAACAATGGTCGAGAGTTCTAGCAATGCTTTAAAGAATCATATATATAAATAATGCCTGGATAATTGGGGCTATGTAGGTGGGGAATGTCTGATCGGAGGGCGTGAGACCCCTATAATGAATAGAGATTGAGTGAATATGATATGTGATGTGGCGATATGGTATTGGAAGTCATGTATATTGTGAAATGTGAATGATTGAATAAAAAAAAAAAAAAAAAAAAAAAAGAAAAAAATGCAGCATGCGTCCGTCAAGACATCTCGTTCCGATCTCTCGAAGCTAACGGGCAGGTATTTCGGGCCTGGTTAGGTTACTTGGATGGGAGAACCGCCTGTGGAATACCTTAGGCGTGGCTGTATAAGTGCTTTTTGCTTTTTCTCACTACTCAGCTTAACACACTTCCCTCAATGCTCAGCTTTGATGGTTGCTCCTTTAAAGCTGGATTGCTTCCATCTTTTCTTTCTTTTCATTTTAAGCCTTATCTGTGGCCGGCGCATTTCTGCTGCGGGCTGTGTGACTAAAGCGACAGCTCAGCCTAGTCGTTCTTGTCATGAGATGGGGGAGGGGGGGTGTAATCCTCAAGGGGGCGACCTGACAATCATTTTTCCCCTCACAGGAAGCTGCACAATACGGAGTGTCAAACTAGTTCGAGCTCGCTGAGGGGCACTGTCTCTGCGAGAGCTTCAGCGGCAGCTTGCCTCACACAGTCAATGAACCTGGGCCTCGGGATCTTTCGCTTTCACTAGTATACCTCACTAAGACCCTTGATTTGCTGGTTATAGGTGGCAGGTTTATTATTGGTGTCTGAGCTAAACGGCTGTGCAGTACAGTGGCTCCCAAGATCCAGGAGCTACGGTAGTGACTGGACAACCCCTCGCGACTACCACACATAACACACCAGTAAAACCTCTTTGAACCGGCTAGACAAATGTTCTTTTTCTAAATGCACAAACTTACCCTCCTCTTCAACTTCTAAGAGGTTCCCAACCTTGCCTGTCATGCGCGAACCCCATAGACATAAACTACTAGGCTACTTAAAATTACCCTCTTAGGATTTTAAGATAAGATTTTCTCTCATATTAACAACACACAACAACAGCATTCTCATGCTTCATTGTTCTCTGATGTTGGCAAGTGGTAGAAAAACAGACAAAATATTTAATTTGTTTCAGTAGGGCTGTTGTGTGTGTGTGTGTGTGTGTGTGTGTGTTCATTCAAATATTATAGCAATAATGTAACTGAACGAAGTAC
>NW_024872788.1:18125-18695 GCF_018340385.1 Cyprinus carpio
TATTGAGCAGAAAAAAATTATGAATCTTACTGTTCAAAACTTTTGACTGGTAGTGTACGTATATATATATAAATCCTAAATATATAGGTATAAATATAGATATATAATACTTTTTTTTTTTATTTTGACTGTGTTTTTTTTTTATATAAACTGATTAATATTTTGATTGTTTATTTTAAATATGTAAACTGATTAAGGGCGAGAGCGTTTTATCAGCTCAATGCCTAATTTTATTTATTTATTTATTTATTTATTTTCGTAAACCATAAACACAACTTTTCTGTTTTTAAATTATTCAAAAATATACCCCCACGTAGGCTATAGTATACTTCATCTCAAAGTGCGCAACCTTGACTTTTGCCTTTTACTTTTTGCTTATTTATTTATTTATTTATTTATGAAAAGAGAAGGACGAGCTGACTTTTTTTTCTCAGTTAATCACCGTTATGGCACAGACAGGGGCGGTTCTAGGGTGAGTGGAGATCCGGGGCTTAGCCCAGAAAAATCATGTGACTTTTTATTTTAATAAATCAGAAAGATTTACCTTGTTTAAAATATACAAAAACAAAT
>NW_024872789.1:0-4644 GCF_018340385.1 Cyprinus carpio
TAGACCGAGCGTCTTATGCTGAGATGTTCAAATATAAGTTCATGATCATAAAGCTAGTAACTCACTGAAATCTGTTTTTGTGCATTGCAAAATCATTTCATATTAGATGTTAGAAACATCTTTAATCTAGGCAAGCTTTAGTCTTAAAAGTGCATTAGCCAACTATCTATAACACATAAAAAAGGTTTTCAGCACTTGTGAGCTTTCCTTCTGTTCATTTGCTTAGTTGCACTAACAGAGTGTTACTGTTCACAGAATCACTAAAATAAGTGTCAATGCTCAGAAGCTCTAAAATAATTTCTTAAGCTTAAAATTCTAACACATTAAAATCTGTATTTCGGCATTGCACATGACATATTAATTCACATGGTAGAAACCTCTTTAATACGGGCAAGCTTTAGTCTTAAAAGTGCATAAACCAACTTTCTATAACAGATTAAGAAGGTTTCCAACATGTGTGGGCTATTCTTGTGTTCATTTGCTTAGTTGCACTAACAGAGTATTACTGTTCACAGTAGCGCTAAACTAAGCGTCTTATGCTTTGCAGCTATTACCTAAGCTCATGATCCTAAAACTAGTAACTCACTGAAATCTGTTTTTGTGCATTGCAAAAACATTTCAATTTAGATGTTATAAACATCTTTAATATGGGCAAGCTTTAGTCTTAAAAGTGCATCAACCAACTTTCTATAAGAGATAAAAAAGGTTTTCAGCACTTGTCGGGTTTCCTTCTGTTCATTTGTTGCACCAACAGATTGTCACTGTTCACAGATGCGCTAAACTAAGCGTCTTATGCTGAGAAGCTCTAACATAAGTTCATGATCATGAAAGTGGTAACTCACTGATATCTGTTTGTCTTCATTGCAAATACATTTCATTTAAGATGTTAGAAACATCATTAATGTGGTCAAGCTTTAGTCTTAAAAGTGCATAAACCAACATTCTATAACAGATAAAGAATGTTTTCAGCACTTGTGTGCTTTCTTTCTGTTTATTTGCTTAGTTGCACACCCGAGTGTCACTGTTCACCCGACAGCACTCCCCTCCGCGTCTCTTTTCTCAGAAGCTCTAAGAAGATTCTGAGCATTACACTAGTCCCACGCACTGCAATCCTGTTTTTCTTTTTTTGCTAACACATTTCATTTAATCTGTGATAAGCTGCTTTACTAATGGGCACGCTTTCATCATAAACGTGCATAAACCAACTTTCTATAACGAGAAAGAGATTTCCACGCACTTGTGAGCTTTCATTCTGTTCATTTTCTTAGTTGCACTAACAGGACTGTTACTGTTGTCCCCAGAAAGCCGCTCACCCCTAATGGTGACTCCTATGCTGAGCCGTCGCCACCACCGTTCCTGAGTTTCAAAACCCCCGTCCCACTTTCTGAAATCTGTGTTTTGATGCATTGCTAAAACATGTCAAGA
Source organism: Cyprinus carpio (assembly GCF_018340385.1). Lineage (NCBI taxonomy): Eukaryota > Metazoa > Chordata > Actinopteri > Cypriniformes > Cyprinidae > Cyprinus > Cyprinus carpio. The sequence goes on from NW_024872789.1 coordinate 1,426, forward strand.
TGTTAGAAACATTATTAAGGTGGGGCGAAGCCTTTAGTTCTTAAAAGTGCAAAATATACACCCAACCTTTAGCTCTAAATAACGATAAAGTCCGTTTTCAGCACTTGTCGGGCTTTCGTTCTATTGTGCTTACTTTGCTTACAGGCACTAAAGCAGAGTGTTGACTGTTCCCAGCGATGAGCTAACCTAAGCGTCTTATTGCCCCTTTAGAAGTATCTTTTTATCATAGTTCAGTCTTCACACAGTAGTAAACGCCCTGGAATCTAAGTACTTGTAATCCTGCAAATCCTTTTTCATTCAGACTGCCTAAAAACAGTTTCATTCACGTTAGTCTAGCAACGCCACCCTTTGTCTTACGGTGCAAGCTAAAGACCAACATTCTAAAAGTGCATGAAGTAGGTTTTTCAGCAATTGTTGGGGAGGTTCGTTCTGTTCATATTGGGGCGTTGCACTAAGCTGAGACTATTACTGTCTCACAGTAGAGCTGCACCTAAGCGTCTTATGCTGAGGAGGTTCAAATATATGTTTATGATCATAAAGCTAGTAACTTTCTGTGACTGTTTTTTCCTGCATTGCCTAAAATACATGTTCACAGATGTTAGAAACTTCTTTAAAGGTGGGCAAGCTTTATTTTTAAAGTCTAAACCAAGTAAAACATTTCATTTTAGATGTTATCAACATCTTTAATGTGGGCAAGCTTTTTAGTCTTAAAAGTGCTTTAACCAACTTTCTATATCAGAAAAAAATGTTTTTTTAGCACTTGTGGGCTTTCCTTCTGTTCATTTGCTTATTTGCACCAACAGAGTGTTACCATTCAGAGATGCGCTAAACTAAGCGTTTTATGCTTAGAAGCTCTAACATAAGTTCATGATCATGAATGTAGTAACTCACTGAAATCTGTTTGTCTTCATTGCAAATACTTTTCATTTAAGATGTTAGAAATATCATTAATGAGGGCAAGTTTTAGTCTTCAAAGTGCAAAAACCAACATTCTATAACAGATAAAGTAGGTTTTCAGCACTTGTGGGCTTTCTTTCTGTTCATTTGCTTAGTTGCACTAACAGAGTATTACTGTTCACAGTAGCGCTACACTAAGCGTCTTATGCTGAGATGTTCAAACATATGTTCATGATCATAAAACTAGTAACTCACTGTAATCTGTTTTTCTGCATTGCAAATAGCATATCAATTCTCATGGTAGAAACCTCTTTAATGTGGGCAAGCTTTAGTCTTAAAAAAGTGCATAAACCAACTTTCTATAATAGATAACTCAGAGTGTGCTATTTCGCGGCATGGCGTTCCTGGCGTGTGCTGTTCAAATAGTTCTCAGTCAGCGATCTCACTATTGGCATCCACGAATCTGTTTGGCGGTGCCATGGCCAGCATATCAGTTCGTAGGTATCTTCTTCCTCACCTGCCAGATCTAAAGTGCAACTATCTATCTTCCTCCGATGGAGGTTGATGTGAGTGCAGCGTCACTGAGGATTTCGCCCTCAATCGCCCCCAGTCCCCGAGAGAGCTTTTGGAGGTGGATTTGGACTTTCGATGCCGTGGCCAGAATTAAACATCGATTTCTGGGGAAAGGCTGTTTTTGTGTTGCAAGCTGGATTTCGTTTTCTGTTGTTAACCATCACCTCGGGGTGGGCAACCTACCTTTCAGGTCTTACCGCCCGAGGTATAGAAAACGTGGAAGCCTCTATATCAGATCCGATGGGTTTTCGTCCCAAACGTGGAAACCAGCCTACGGCATTTGTAATGCGTTTCGCACGGGTACCGATTATCCCAAAGAATCCAGGTTCAGCTGCGTTCGCTGTCATCAGCTAGCTCAGCATGCGTAATTAAATGGCAAAATTCAACGCCATTCCAAATAACCTCTGTGGGCATTTGCTGCGACCTGTCGGTGCAGTGATGAGAAAGCCCTCTTTGTCCAGACTGGTGCGTTTTAGCACACGCCATGGCGGTGATGCAGGCGTACCGAGGTGGTCTTCATCAGGTGTGGGACAGTTCCTGTTTAGCGGTTGCGCAGCAGGCGGCACAGAAACAGAAGCGTCAGCCTGGCGTGCTCCCCAGCTGGTGTTACGCGTGCTGGTTCCAAATCGCGCTCTGGCTGGTAACTAACTAAATCTGTTAAGCGGCGTTGCGAAACGTGCCAAGTTTTGGATATCAATGGCCAATCTGCCTGGTGAACAAACCACGATGTTGATGAGGCAAACAGCTTTACAGTGGTTGCAGAAGGTCACACCGCGTTGGCGTGAGGCACTTGCTCTGAACCGTTTGGCCATTTTGCCAGCAGGTGTTGCCAATTCTGAATCCGGTAACAGAGGCGCTAGCCGGTCGCTGAAGCTCGCATATTCAGTCGCCCGGTCATGACAGAACAAACATCTTCGGCTACCAAAATAACAATTCACAGATGTTGAAATCATCATTGTGGAATGACTTGAACAATAAATTTTGTATTAAACAGGATAGTGGTTTCGCGCTTGTGACTCTTTTGTTAAATTTTGGCGGTTGCTCAACGGAATGTTGCTGGTCCGGTAGTACATAAGCGTCGCGGGAATAATTGACGCCATGTTAATGATCACCGAGCAATATCCGCATGTCTGTTTGCTGCCGGGTTTGGAAATATATCAATTCGTGGAAACCGAAAAAAGGGCCCCCAGGCTTCTGTATGGAAACATGAAGTGCTCACTCTCCTGAGGAAGGAGGGCCATCGAGGTGGTCCTCCTCACGACAGAGGTCAGGTTCTACAGACGGTACTTCATAGTTCCAAAGAGGATGGGAGGGTTGAGTCCCATTTTAGATCGGCGTCGTTGAACCCGCTCAGTCAAGCAGTGAAGTTCAGGATGACTCACTCGCAAACAGGCGTTCTCAGATCAGCGTACACGAGGGACTGGTTTGGTCACGATAATCTAAAAAGACGCAACTTCATGTCTCCATCCTTCCCAATCACAGGAAGTTTCTGAGGTTCGCTTTTGGGGGGAAAAGCGTACAATAGCGGGTTCTTCCCTTTGGCCTGGCACTCTCACCCGCATTTCACGAAGTGTGTGGAGGCAGCTTGCTGCCGTTGCAACTACAGGGCATCTGCAATACTAAAAATATCAACGATTGGTTGATTTTAGCTCAGTCAGAGCAGGAGGCGGTTCGGCATCGAGATTTCGTTCTCGCCCATATGAAAGAGCTGGGGTTAAGACTAAACGCCAAGAAAAGTGTGCTTTCTCC
>NW_024872789.1:4745-4867 GCF_018340385.1 Cyprinus carpio
CGCCACAGTCGTGAGAGTGAGAGAAGGCCGGTCACTCATTGTCAAGCAGTTTCAAAAATTGCTGGGTCTGATGGCAGCTGCGTCCAACGTGATACCTATTGGCCTGCTGTACATGAGACCCC
>NW_024872789.1:4997-8966 GCF_018340385.1 Cyprinus carpio
TTGCCCTAAAACAGAGTATTACTGTTCACCAGTAGCGCTACCTAAGCGTCTTATGCTTAGATCTCTAACATAAAGATCAGTGTCATAAAAGTAGTTACTCATGAATCTGTGGCTCTTCATATGCAAAATACATTTCCATTTTAACTGTTAGAAACATCAATTATGGGGCAATCTTTAGTCTTATAGTGCATAAACAAACTTTCGATAAAGATAAAGTAGTTTTTCAGACACTTGTGGCTTTAAGTTCTGGTCATTTGCTTAGTTGCACTAACAGAGGGTTACTGCTTACAGAAGCGTGACCTAGCGTATTATGCTGAGATGTTCAAATCTAAGTTTTAGCTCATAAAAGCGAGTGTAACTTTCGAAATCTGTTTTGGCATATGACCCTAAAACATTTCAGATGTAGAAAGCATCATTAGGTGGCAAGCTTTAGTCTTAAAGTGCAATCAGCCACTTTTATAACAGATTTTTTTGTTTTTTCACACTTTTTTTTGTTTCTTTCTTCCTTGTTTTTTTTCTGATTAGTTGCTACTAACAGAGTATACTGTTCACAAGTGAGCAAACTAAGCGTCGTATGCTTGAAGCCTACATAAGTTCCTGATCATGAAGTAGTAACTCACTGAAATCATGTTTTGTTTATTGCAATACAGTTCAATTAAGATTTTAGAAAACATCATACGAGGCACGCTTTTGTCTTAAAACGTGCATAACCAACTTAGATAACAGATAGTGGTTTTCAGCACTCTTGTGGGCTTTCTTTCTGTTCATTTGCTAGTTGCACTAACGAGTATTACTGTCTCCACAGTCAAGCGCTAACTAAGCGTCTATGCTGAGATTTCAAAATATAAGTCATGATCATAAGCTAGTAACTTTCTGAAATCTGTTTTGCTGCATTGCAAAACCAATTTCAGATGTTAGAAACTCATAAGGTGGGCAAAGCATTTAGTCTTAACGGTGCATAAACCAAAACTTTCTATATCAGATAAAGTAGGTTTTCCAGCCTTGGTGGGCTTTCCTTCTGTTCATTTGCTTATGGCATTAAAAGAGTGTTACTGTCCAGAATCGCTAAACTAAGTTGTTCTCATGCTCAGAACTCTAAAATAATTTCATAAGCTTAAATTCTAACACATTAAAATCTGTATTTCGGCATGCACATGACCATATGAATTCCATGGTAGAAACCTCTTTGAGTGTGACGGGCGCGGCACCGTGAGGTAGGTAGTTTTTCGCCGGCGCGGCGGGCTTTGATTTCTGGTGTTTGGCGGTTGCGCTAACAAGTTGTTGTTCGCAGGCGTGGGGCTGGCGTGTGTACAGGATAATTTCATATAAGTTCATGATCATAAAGCTAGTAACGTTCTGAAATCTGTTTTTGTGCATTGCAAAAACATTTCATTTAAGATGTTAGAAACATCATTAATATTGCAAAAACATTAATTTAGATGTTAGAAAAAACCTTATGTGGGCCAGCGTTAGTCTTAACTTTTTACCAACCATCATACTCTAACAGAGAAAGGGGGATTTCAGCACTTGTGATCTTTCTTTCTGTTCATTTGCTCAAGTTGCACTAAACAGAGTGTTTCTTCAAGATTGTGTGACTGAGCGTTTTGATCTAGATGCCTCAAAAACATGAGTTCATGATCATAAACTAGTCAATCAGGAAATCTGTTTTCTGCATGCAAACAAATTTCATTTAAGATGTTAGAAACACCTTTATGCCTTGGGCAAGCTTTAGTCTCAACTTTGTACAAAACCATCATTACTCTAACAGAGAGAGAAAGAAGGGTCCAGCTCTGGAGGCTTTCTTTCATGATTTCATTTGCTTGGATTTACTTTTCAACAAGGTGTTGAGTGTTCACAGGAGCGTAAACTGAAGCGTTTTTGTAGCAGGAGCTCAAACCTTATAATTCATGATCATAAAGAACTAAAAACTCAATACGATATACATTTCTTCTTCAATGCTAAAAACACTTCACATTTAAAGATGTTGTAGAAACATCTTTTAATGTAAGGTGAAAGCTTTTAGTCTATAACTTTGTGCTAGCTATCATTCCTACAACAGAGAAAAGGAAGTTTCCCTTCGCTTGTGCGCTTTCATTACTGTTCATTTGCTTGAATTGCACTAACAGAGTATTTTTTGTTCTACAGGAAGCGCTAAGCTGGCGTTTATGCTTAGAAGCTCAAACATGATTTCATGATCACCAAAACTAGTAACTCCACTAAATCTATTTTTTCTGCACTGCTAAAACATTTCATTTTAAGATGTTCAGAAACATGCTTTAGCGTAGGCAAGCTTTAGTCTGCACTTTGTACAAACTATCATTCTCTAAGAAAGAAGAGTTTTCAGCACTTGTGGGCTTTCTTTCTGTTCATTTTGCTTAGTTGCAATCAATGAGTGTTACTGTTCAAGCCTCTTTTGCTTAGTAACTCTAACATAAATTCATGAGCTTAAAACTACTAAAACAGTAAAATCTGTATTTCCGCATTGCAAATGACATATCATTTCACATGGAGAAACATATTTCACATGGGCAGAAGCTTTAGTCTTACTGCATAAACCAACTTTCTATGAGAAGAAGGTTTTCAGCATTTAATGGCCTTGCATTTTGTTCATTGTAGTTGCAATGTGAAATTATTACTCTTAACAGTAGCGTAAACTAAGCATCTCTTATGCTTTTGACTCATACACACAAGCTCAGGATCAAAACTAGTAACTCACTGAAATCTGTTTTTTGTGCATTTATAAAAACATTTCATTTAGATGTTATTCATTTTTAATGTATGTGGGCAAGCTTTAGTCTTATCTTTCTACAAAACCATCATTCTCTAACAGGGAGAAAGAAGTATTTCAGCACTTTGGGCTTTATATCTGTTCATTTGCTTAGTTGCACTAAGAGAGTGTTGCGTTTACAAACACTAAACTAAAGTCTTATGCTCCAGAAGCCCTAACACTCCGCGAGCTTAAAACTGAGAACATTAAAATCTGTATTTCTGCATTGCAAATGTCATTTCATTTCACATGGTAGAAACATCGTTCACGTGGGCAAGCTTAAGACTTGGTGCATAAAGCCAACTGGCTAGCAGATTAAGATGGTTTCAGCGTAATGTAGGCTTGCTTTCTGTTCATTGCACTAAGAGTGTTGCTGTTCACAGTGGCGTAAACTAAGTGTCTTATGCTTTGAAGCTCAAACATAAATTCATGATCATAAAACCTAGTAACTCACTGAAATCTGTTTTGTGCATTGATAAAACACTTTATTTAAGATGATAGAAACCTCTTTCATGTGGGGGAAGCTTTAGTCTTAACTTTGTACAAACTATCATTGGAAGCTTTAGTCAGAGAGAAGGGTTTTTCAGCACTTATGGGCTTTCTTTTTGTTCATTTGCTTAGTTGCTAACAGGTGGTACTATTCTAGAACCTAAACTAAGCGTCTCATGCTTACTAGCTCTAATATAGTTTCATGTCCATAAAACTAGTAACTCACAATCTGTTTTTCTTCATTGCAAAAAAAAGTTCATTTAAGATGTCAGAAGCGTCTTTAATGTGGGCACAGCTTTAGTCTTAAAATTCATCCTTCCTTTCTCTAACAGATAAAGAAGGTTTTAAACACTTGTGGGCTTTCCTTCTGTTCATTTGCTTAGTTGCACTAACAGAGTGTTACTGTTCACTAGGGGTGTGCCCGAAGCCGAATACCTTATTCGGAAAGGCATGTATAATGGCTTCAAAAACGAATAACAGATAACGAATAGTTCTGCCCGAATATTCGCTGAGGCTGTAGCACAGTCTGGTGTTTGCTAGATTCACGGGTGAGCCAGGGGATCAGTGCAATTTTTTACACAGACCTCTAAATTCACTCAGTGAGTGTGTGAAGTGAATTAACGTGAATTAAAAGAGCGCAAATCATACATCGCATTGCTGTTGCCACGCGTGCATCTCTCAGAAATCAGAGCTTGGCAAGAGCAGGCCTAATA
>NW_024872789.1:9761-9951 GCF_018340385.1 Cyprinus carpio
GCCGTGCGCATCTCCATCTCTCAAAAACCAAACCATCTCTCTGTCTAGAGTATACAGTCGTGGCCAAAAGTTTTGAGAATTACATAAATATTGGAAATTGGAAAAGTTGCNTCATGTTCTACTATTTGTGTATATACAGGTACAGACCAAAAGTTTGGAAACATTACTATTTTTAATGTTTTTGAAAGAA
>NW_024872789.1:10306-10372 GCF_018340385.1 Cyprinus carpio
GTGCAGAGCAGAGCTTGCTCAGGAATGGCAGCAGGCAGGTGTGAGCGCATCTGCACGCACAGTGAG
>NW_024872789.1:10444-38499 GCF_018340385.1 Cyprinus carpio
CCGAAAGCCGGTGGTGACACATGACGGACGCATACCCTGTCTCTAGGAGGGTGGATCAAGTATATGTCTCTGATTGACAGGCCCCTTTCGATGTTGGAGGCATCTGGAAAAAAAAGGCTTTGTCCGGAGAAGAAAAGGTGAGCGCTACATTAGTCCTGTGTCTGCCACAAGTAAAAGAATCTGACAACCTTCAGTGTGGGGTGCTTCTCATCCCAATGGAGTGGGATCACTCACAAGTCTTTTGTCCAAAAAACCAGCCATGAATAAAGAATGGTACCAAAAACTCCTCCAACAGGCAACTCTTCCAAACCCAAACAAAAGTTTTGGTGAGAACTTGCACTTTTCCAGCACGATGGAGCACCGTGCCATAAGGCCAAAGTGATACTAAGTGGCTCGGGGGAGACCAGAATGTTGAAATTTTGGGTCCATGGCCTGGAAACTCCACCAGTCTTAATCCCATTAAGAAATTGTGGTCAATCTCAAGAGGGGGTGGACAAACAAAAACCCACTAATTGACAACTCCAAGTAAGTTATTATGAAAGAATGGGATGCTATCAGTCAGGATTTGGCCCCAGAGTTTGATTGAGAGCATGCCCAGTCGCATTGCGGAGGTCCTGAAACAAGAAGGGCAACACTGCAATACTGATCTTGCAAAATGTCATGTAATTGTCGAAATAAAAGCCTTTTGAAACGTGATGAAGGATGTAATTATTTTCAGTACATAACAGAAACAACTGAAAACAAAGACTAAAGCAGTTGGAGCAGAAACTTTTGAAAACTAATATTTATGTAATTCCAAACTTTTGGCCACGACTAGTAGGCTAATAATCAACTACAAATACAGATAACATTTTATACATAGGCCTAATGTTTGCTTTCTTAACTTTTGCTGGTTTGCGTGGCACATGCACATTTGTTTAGTGAAGTTCAAAGTGAAGTGTGTGAAGTAGCTAAATGAGTATATGAATGAAATAAGCACAAATAAAATCAGGCGTTGCAGTTGCCTTTTTATTACGCATTCTGAAAATTACTTAAACTCAATTCCATATTTCCCTAAACTTGCGTAGGAACACCACTTTAATCCAGATACTCTAAATATCTATATATTGGATGCGAAAGGTCCCAAGATGGACTCAAGCTGCGTTACTTTCGGCACAACAGCACATCTTCAGCATAAGCCTATACAAGGAAATCGACTCGAACTGTTAGAAGATGTTTAAATAGGCTAGAATGTTATAATCTTAAATTATCAAATACAGATATAGATACGAATAATTTTGTGATTGATAGATATAAATACAGATATAGTTTAAGCTACACCCCTAATGGATACACAGATAACATTTATTCACGAGATCATATGGTTTATATGTATTTCTTTTAATGTTATTATTTCTGTCTTATTGCCAGGGAAGCTGGATTGCTTTTTTTATTGATATTTTTAAAACTATAATGCTACATCTATCAACATTTATTTAGATGTTATCATGGTATTCATTACATTATTTTAATAATATAATTTCAGTCTTATTATTGGTGAAACATTACAGTATGCTGTAAGACAGAACACTACAATGTGGGCAGAGCAGATCACATGCGAATCCCATATCCCGCAATGCAGGTCAGGGGGTCTTTAAGGCCAGTATACTGTAGCTTCAATGTACATATTTAATCAGTGGTTTTGTCACTAGCAACGACACAGCAGAAAAACAGAGGAGCCGAACAAGTCCAACAATCCAGCCCGGAAGAACTACAAGAAACACTAGCTTTGTAACTGTGTTCTGTGGTGTGTCTCTAGTGGAAGTTGTAGTTTTAAAATATAGTGGTATATTTCTCATAAGTAGAAGTTGGCAGTGTAGAATTTTGGATATACCCTGTTTTTTTTTTGGAGTTTTTTTTGGGATGAGGCACTGGTGTCATCAGATTTTAAATTGAATCATTAAATAGGTCAAAATAGCCTTCTGCTTGGGCGTGCTTTACAGTGGAAAACATTGGAGACCATATCTGCACTTGACCTGACTAAGGTCCAGAGCTTTCTATAACGGCTGGTCCTATGTGTGTAGCACCTTCTGTTGCTAAATGACAACCTTCAAGCATGTACTGGGTTCAAGGTTCCAGAGCAGAAGTCAATAATTCAAATCAGGAGTAATGTATCCTCTTCAGACTGACATATGTTACTGTCGAGGTTGAGACCTTTCCAATGATGTGCTTGCTATTGTCATACAGTAGGTAGACAACCAAAATGGGTACTACCGCTGCGCGTACCGCCGCCGCAGGGCCGCGGCGTTAACTGCAAATCACTCGCGTGTTAAAAATCATTGTGAGAACTACATCACGGGTGTGGCGCAAAGGGACGGTTGAACTGAATTGTAAAATGAAGGGAAGGCGATAAAACAACAATAGCATTATAATATACATTATAACATCCTTAAAGCCATTAAAAATAGGATAGTCAACAGGCTACAGTCTACTCATCAAAATTTAAGAAAGACCTTTACACAAAGGCTTCGATGCCTATGCTTATTGTTATTACGAACAGTCATTACAACTTACCTGTTATATATACACGCTTAAAAGCTAATATGTTTCTCATTTCGGCTGGTCATTCCTGGTTAAACACAAAAAAAATTATCATGCAGTTTCATTGCAAGAGCGAAATGAGAACGGTCCACATTTACAAATAATCTTATTCACACTATGTTATTATTCTTGATTTTTCAAATGCTAAACATCTTTGCATTTCTTGAATTATGCCTTTACTGTGCGACCAAAAATGTGATTGTGTAATTTGATCGTTGCTGGTAACCTCGCGCACATATTCCTGGACAACAGCCAGTCATTCACGAGCCATGTGGCGCCACGCACGTGGGTCCAAATCTTTGGCATCAATCTTGGTGCGCAATTACTGATTTCTTTTTTTTCTTAATCACGATCCTGAAACATCGTGTGAAATCCAAACGAGCCGTAGTTTTACCCAATTGAATAAGAGTTGTAGATTCCAAATGCGGCCAACATGTGTTTGGATTTGATCCCGGAGGAGAAGAGATAAGACCAACCTTATGTAGTCGATTTAAATTATTTTTAATATTATTTTTGTTTTGTGTATCAAGCCTATATTATTATTATACTGCCATATTCTATTTATCAATTAGAATTATATATTGTAATTGCTTGTTCTGTTCTGAAGGAAATTGTTGAATTTGATACAAAAAAAGGACTTGTGTGTAAAGTGAAGGACACACTAAAATATATTAGCTGACTTGAGGACATGTAGGCCTATAGCATTATGTAGGCCTTGCCATTATTATTTCGGAATGGTAATAACACAAAATGCAAAACGTCCTCACAAGACTCACTTATTTATTTTCTAGCGTTGTTTCTATAAAAAAAAATGCTAGCAAATGAAAATAGAGCGGACTTAATTCGGTTGTTAAAATGTGTGTTATTGTGGGGTAACAAATTTACATTTATATATCTTAGGAACAGAGTATGGGCCTAATCTAGGCTATGTTGTTACCTATTTCCAATGTTTCGTGTAGCTTATAATTTTATCCAGCTTTATTGTTCCATTGCCTCCGAAAATGAATTGTGCATGCAGCATTCAACTCCGCGAGCTTCAAAGATGCCTCCCGCCCCCGATGCTCCGGATGTGGAACATTTCAAAAACGTTTTGATATAAAGGTTGCTGTCACATATTATTATACAGGAATTGTTCCTTTAAAAAAACAAAAGTCAAAATATATTGTTAGTTTTATGCTAACCTGAAATAAAGATATTCAGATAATATATAAGGATACAAAGTTCTGTTTATTTAAGCCTATTTTAACATGCACGGTGGACATTTTACCGTCTCCAACTTATAAACTCCTTAAGATTGTAACGTCATTGGTTAATAGTATTGAAATTCAAGTTTTTTAAAAGAAAAAAAAAAACAGGTTATTAATTGCTTAAATTATTTCTATGAATTAAATAATATGTTATCATGTACTCTTTTAATCCTATTTTCCGAGCTGTATTCGTTTTCCATTTCGGAAAACAAGCACACATTTTATTTTTCTTTGTTAATTTTTGAGGAATGTGCTCACTGTCAGGGGAGTCACATCATCATAAGAGTGCAAATTCACTATAGAAATGGAAGTGTTTTGCAAATAGGAAATAGATGGTTCTTTCTTTTATCTTGATTATACTGGTTTATCTTGCAAAGAAAATAAGTATTTACCCTTTAGGAACTATAGGGACAGAATAAGGACGATCAAAAATATTTGTAATGGTTCAATAATATAGGCCTGATGTCTGTCCCATTGGCTTTTTAAAGCATAAACAAACTGAAAGGTCTATGACAACAGTTAGCCTATAAAGCCATTTTTTAAACAGTTGGCACTTAAAGATTTCAACTACAATTATTATTTCAACCCATATAGCCTGTGAAAATAAAATGCATACTTTTCCATGAAAGAACACGAGAGAGTGTAGTAGGTTGCTTCTGGGGTTGTTGGAGTTGTACTTCAATATAATGAGCTCCACATTTAAGAAGAGTCTAAAGGGTTTTTTATTTATTTATTTATTTATTTATTTTTAATTTCTATTTGATTTTTTTTTTGGAGGATTCCGCTTTCCTCAACGCCCTACGTTCACAAATAACAATGATTTTTCTCAAAAATAATGATTAATTATCAATTGAGAATTTGTTATTATTTTGTCTAGTGATAAATAATAATATGGGCTGCGAGAAAATAACGAATAAAAAAGAGTAATAGCTGCTGTGAGTGCAGGCATGTTTCAACGTTACATGACAACACACCGTTCCTCACAGCCAGAAAAAACAGACGGAGTTCAGTTCAGCTGGAGGGGGTTGGGGGTAGTTCTGTAGGGCTATAGCTTGTTGGGGGGTCGAGATAAAAGTGTGAATCTCTTGGTCCTTTACATATGGACAGTGTCTTATGAGGGGATCAAACTTGCAGAACAGGTTTTTAGGACAACTTTAAAGAAAGGTTTGGTCCACTTCAAATGTTGACTACTGTATAGCGCCAATAAAGTTTATTAGTATATAAAAAAAAATAATAAATAAAAATAAAATCCGCGCTCATTGGTACCAGAAAACCCACTGCTCCGCACTGTGCTCCGTGGATAAAGTTGAAATGTTATGTTCATAACGTAGCCTATAACCATAAAAATAAATAAAATAAAATAACAGGAGAGTTTCAAAGGGGGATTACGCTATTGTGTGGCCAAACTTTTTTCCTACCAAACGCCACAAACTAATAACATTGTCAGCATTAAAAGGTATAATTGCTGCTTTTCTGCTGTGCAAATTTAGTTGTGATGATGAAAATAACAGTACATTTTTCGTCAGTTATTTTATCTACAGATCGATGCATTTATTACTGATTTCAAAATCAGATACAGATGAAGCACGCACTGTAAAATTACAATTTGTTTTGAATGCATATTTGTTCGATTACGTGTGAATGTGCTGTATCTGTTTAAACTCATGCTTTAACCCGAAAATAATCAGTAAAAAGGAAGACAAACCCTTGAGAACTAGCCTGTAACGCATCGACTATTGCCGTCATTATAATATTTCTGATCGGAGAGATTATGTTTATCAAGCTATAGCTAAATATATTTATCATGTGAATTATTGCTAAATATTCAGTTATATTATGGGCTCTGTTGGCATGAATTGTACTCGTGATGGAGTGGTGCTGGAGCGAGTGAAAACCACGACGCCTCCGGACTTTTTAAAAGAATCCTCTCCTTGCTCCAGTCAGAATCACTCCGCTCCGCTCATACTCTGCTCGGCAGCGTGTCTCAGACGCGCGGGGGAGGGTTGAGCCCAATCACAACTACGAGCCCTGAGTGGAGCGTCGGCCGTTTTATTTTTTTGCGTCTATACAATATTTTTTAGAGTGTGAAATATAAATTTTCACAGAATGTAGCCTATCATATAAACAATATATTGAAGTTTTTTAAATCCCAACTAGGAGTCCAGACCATCAGTAAAGTATCAGTTTATGAACCTGTTTTATAGGCTTTTTTACAGACGTGACAAAAAAACACAAGAGTTTTTATATATTTTGTAGACTTTATGTGATTTAAAATGCACAAACCAGAAGCACAATATCTGCAGAGAAAGGGCTGGCCATTCTAAAAACATAAAATATCAATTTTATTTCAATTTTCATTTTTGTGTTTCAGAGGAAAAATCAGTGTTAAGACATCTCTCCATTACAGACCGTTCTGAAAGAAGAATTTATGCAAACGCATATAAAATGCTTTAAAAACTTTAAAAGAGATGACTAGAGGGTATTTAATAGATCTGCCTCCCACGTAAGATTTTTTCTATTTACTAGTCGTTCATTTGTCATTATCGTTCCATTATTCAACTAATCGCAGGTTTATAATAAATTTACATCTATAATCCATTAATGAGCCTTATATATTCCGCGCTCAAGCACATGCATTAAGTTTGCCACAAAAGCAACAGGCAGAAGTAGCCCAATAATTGTGAAAAAAGGAGACATTTTAATTATTTATTAATAAACAAATGATTTCTTGTTGGGCTGCAAGATGAAATTCACAGTGCTGACTCTCTCCACATGGACGCAACGGTCCCAAGAATGATTTCGACGCAGCTTTCATGGAGTGGGTGCTGGTGAATGTGGATCTCCATTCACCATCTGGCCTGCTGAGGAGGATATCTCCAGCCCCACTTCCGAACCAGAGATCAGCCAGCTGTCATCCCGCTGCACAGAGCAAATGCCAGAGCCCACCGCAGCTGCAGAGCCCCCCCGAGCAGTCGTGATTGAAGAGAGCCAGTTGCCATTCAAAGCAACAGAGCTAATCATCGCCCGGAAAGGGGAGCTAGGAGCTGGAGAGAACTAACCAGGACTCGAGAACTAACCAGGTGTGTGAGCCGGCAACATCGTGAGCCGTGGGAATACTGGTGGAGATCGAAGGCTTTGAAAGAAAGCCCCTCACACACTCTTGCGGCTGAGGGTGAGCTGCATCTGGTTTCTGGGAATTATTGGAGAACTAATGGACATTTTTCAAATGGACTTAATAGACTGGTTTGGGGAGGTTAATTCCCAGATATCCTGTGTTCTCCGCTGGATCCGTCCAGCCCTGAATCTCATTTGTCTCCACTAGTTCCGCCAGCTCAAGTCCTCATGTGTTCCTTACACCAGCCTCCCTCTCCCCAACTTCCTCTTAACCCTCTGGAGTCTCAAGGGTATTTTTGGGGCCTGGAGACGTTTTGTCCATGCCCTGACATTTGTGCTTTTTTCAAGTTCTTATAAATATCTAAATGGCTAATGTCTAATCTCACTGTAATCAGCACAAACTAGGCTATAATAATATGTGAGCAGCATGTATGTACATGATTGTGTTTTTGAAAAAAAAAAAATGTTATGCGTGGTTAGTGAAAAACTAAAAATGTTAAATCACTTGAATAAGGCAATTAAACAACATACAGAAAATTGGTTCCCGGGACTTTTGAGAACTGGAGCTTGTAGCCTAGAATTTTTTTTCTAAATGATGTTACAAATCATCTTGTTTACTCACTTACAGAAAAAAATATATTGATTTTAAATTTTCTAAGACACTTTTTGTTGGTAAAAGTCCTATGCGAGTAGGCGTCAACTATCATGAAAATTCACCCTGAGAAGACAAAAGGGCCTGCATTTAATGAGCTGCATAATGAAGCCATTCAGCGTCAGGCTGTGTCACGGAGAGGGATGAGTTACAAGAAGAATGTGAGGACCAAATAAAATGTATATAATTTTATGTTTGTAGTTTATTTAGAATATATTAATATATCCCACAACAATAAATTTAATATTCACTTGTGTGAGTGCAGTTAAACAGTTTATTAGGAAACAATCAAAGCTGACTTTCAAACTGAAAATTTTTTGCCATCATTACTCCAGTCACACAATCCTTCAGAAATCCTTTTAACAATCTTATTTTCTACAAAAAACATTTATTGTTTATTATCATCATTATTATTATTATTATTATTAATGCTGAAAAGAGCTGAGAATATTTTTTTCAGGTTTTTTTAGGGGGGATAAATTGGAAACAAGAGAACCATTGTTACATTTGTTACAGTTACATTTATTGGTACATTTATATTATTTACATCAAGCTTTTGAATGGTATAGTAGTGTATAGTTGTTATTGAAACTTCATAATATTTCGCTTGATTATACATTTAGTCAGGAATTATAGTTTGGAAAAAAGTCTTTGGAAAAGTATAAATAGTAAAATGTTTACAGTTTATGTGAAAAACTAGTACAAGTATATAAATCATTATAAAAAGCGACTTACTCATGTTTATGATCTCTGCTGAATAAAGTGCTTCATTCTTTTTTTTAGGAAATCCAAATCTCAAATCCTCAACCACATCACATCGCTTTTGGGAATGGTGACATTATGTCTTATTCATGCTCATCGCGAAGCAAAGAGTAAAATAAAAAAAAAACTTGAAGAACAATCTCGCTGACGTGAGTGCTTCTGTTGTGTGGGGCGTATTAGTCAACGACGCGCGCTTCGCAGTGAAACATTAATAATCTTCAAAAGCGCGTTCGCGATGGGGGCGGTGTGGTCGCATTAGAAGATAATGAAGGGAGATGTGAAAAATGGACATCGCGTTGCTTCTCAAAATGGATACTTTCTCACAGAATCATTTGTTTCGGCCAGCCTTGTTTAGTTTACAAAAAAGTAGAACTGTCAGGCTTTCTAGCGATATCTCTCTCATGTCTCTCTTTGTTGAGTATTCACTGAGTTACAGTTCATTTATTTTTTTGTTATTTTTTTTTTTTTATGACGCGGTTGTAATGAAAGATCGAGCACAGACCAAAGGCTGCCAGACAGACACTCCTTGTTTGTTATCTTGATTTATAAGTGCACAAAGTTTTGTTGTTAATTATGACTGTACTAACAAAAAAAGCAGACCCTTTACGAGATTCGCATGACTGATGTATTGCGCTCTTATTGTACGATTCAAAAGTGAAAGTGTAATTTTAAGTTCTTTATCGGGGTTATCAAGGAGAAAAACCGCCCAAAACGGTATACGCGTTAATCGGACTCCAGAGTTCCTCAGCTCCATCCGCTCAATGGGACCCCCCGGCTGTCAGTGTCCGGTGACCTTGTCAACTGAGCCTTCGCGTGTCACCGTGCATCCATCTGGATCCTCGGTGGTAACCCTGTCTCTGTGGCTTCTCTGCCTCCATCCTGGGCTCACTCATCCATAGCTCAGTCTCTATCAGTTGGCCCATGGACCTTATTGGGCATCCTTCTCCACCATGCTCCTCCCGCCATCGACTCACCGTGGGCCCGCTATTCTGGCTGGCACTCTGGAGTTAATCTGGCTCCTCCTGCTCTGGGCTCCTCCCTGGCTTCTCACTCCATCCACTCCGCCCTGGCCATATTGCGACTCTGCTCCATTCCATTAGATGGCCCTTGCTATCCGCGGATGAGAAGGCTCCCCCCCTTACTGCCCGCCCCTCCTGAACCCCACCTAGATCCTGGTTGGACATATTTTGTTGGTTCAAGGACAGGACTGTTCTGGGAGGGGCGTGAACTGTCAAATGTCAGATAGTTTTGGTTTAGTTTTTTCTGCGTTTCCAGGTATACTGTCTAGGTAGTTTCCATGGTTTTTGATTAAATTAGATCGCACCACGTGGTTGTCTGTTCTTCTTGATTATGTTCTCGCCCGATCCTTTGTATCATGCATTGATGTTTGATTGTTGGGATTTGTGTTTGGTTTGTGACACTTTCTATCCTATGGATTTTAAAAAATAACTATATTTTGTTATACTCCTTTGTATGCCTTTGCGTTTACACACATCAACGTGTAACACACACACATATATATATATATATAATATATATCATATATATCTGGAGCATACTCATCCAGTGGACGCGCAAAATGGCAAGGCCAGATGCCGTGAGGCTCCACAATTCTTCTGTTGGTTTTTGTTTGTTCTGTTTTTGTGTCATTCTTCTTCTATCAAGTTTTACCAGAGATGAACTCCTTAACATAGGGGACACACATCCCAGACAATAATTTGTGGCTTCTCTGCTCCATCCTGGGTCTCTCCTCATCCATAGGCTTCAGTCTCTATCAAGTTGGCCCCCTGGACTTTATGGCGCCTCCTCCACTATGGCTCCTCCCGCCATCGACTCCACCGTGGGCTCCTCCACTATGGCTCCTCCCGAGTTTACATCTGGCTCCTCCTGCTCTGGGCTCCTCCCTGGCTTCTCCCTCCATCCACTCCGCCTCCGGCCATATGGACTATGCTCCCATTCCATTGCCTGCCCCTTGCCTACTCCGCGCCCCCCTCCTGAACCCCACCCTCCCCTCCTCTGTTGGACTATTTTTGTTGGTGCAAGGACAGGCTGTTCTGGGAGGGGGTGAACTGTCACATGTATGATCTGTTTTGGTTTAGTTTTCTGTGTTTCCATTATCCTGTCTAGTTATTTCCATGTTTTTGATTAATTAGCTCCACACCTGTTTCTGTTCTTCTTAATTATGTTCCTGTTCTTCCCTGATTCCTTTTGTCCGCTATTGATGTTTGATTGTTTGGATTTGTGTTTGGTTGTGCCCTTTCTCTCCTATGGATTATTAAAATAACTATTTTGTTATACTCCTTTGTCATGCCCTTTGCTTTACACACCTCAACGTGTAACACACACACATATATATATATATATATATATATATATATCTGGATCATACATCCAGTGGCGCTGCAAAATGGCAGCCAGGATGCTGAGCTCCACAATTCTTCTGTTGTTTTTGTTTGTTCTGTTTTTTGTCATTCTTCTTCTATAAGTTTTACCAGAGATGAACTCCTTAACATTAGGCAACACATCCCAGACAATATTTTTCCTTTTTTTTGATTATTCGGACGTTTTGTTGGACATTCTAGTCGGAGGTACAGCTGTGTTGACTGCGCTTCCAAGCATTCATCTCGCAAATGTCTGTTCCCTTCCTAACAAAATGGATGAACTACTTCTGCTCACCCACACCAAAAAGGACTTTTCAAACTCTGCTGCACTGTGCTTCACTGAAATCTGGCTGAGTGAAGCCATTCCAGACAACGTGCTTCATCTGCTATCAGCTGTTCAGAGTGGATCGCATCACATCGCAGAGTTAACAGGGAAAACGAGAGGTGGTGAATTGTGTTTCTACATCAACGAAAGACACCTCTCTCACAGTCTGTAGAGAATCAACAACTGGCTGATGATCTGAATGTGTTTTATTTGCAGATTTGAAAAGGATAGTCTATCCCTCCCGCTCAGATCTGCATTTCACACATGTCGCTCTCATGTCTGTGGTCATGATGTCACTTGAGAGACTGGTCCTGGCCTACCTGAAGGACATCACTGGACCCTTGCTCTATCCTCTTCATTTGCCTACAGAGCAAACAGGTCTGTGGATGATGCAGTCAACATGGGATTGCATTACATCCTGCAACACCTCGATTTGTGGACTTCAGTTCGGCCTTTAATACCATCATGCCTGACCCTTCTCTCTGACAAACTCACACAGCTCTTCGTGCCCATCTTCATCTGTCAATGGATCACCAACTTCCTGACAGACAGGCAGCAGTTAGTGAGGATGGGCAAACTCACATCCAGGACTATCACCATCAGCACTGGCGCCCCCCCCCAGGGATGTGTTCTCTCCCCAATGCTCTTCTCTCTCTACACGAATGACTGCACTTCAAAGGACCCCTCTGTCAAGCTCCTGATGTTCGCGGACGACACTAGTCATCAGCCTCATTAAGGACGGAGACGAGTCTGCTTACAGACAGGAGTTTGAGCAGCTGGCTGTCTGGTGCAGTCTTAACAACCTGGGGCTCAACACTCTCAAAACTGTGGAGATGATAGTGGACTTCAGGAGAAACCCCCCTGCACTCCCCCCACACACCATCATGAACAGCATTGTGACTGCAGTGGAGTCATTCAAGTCCCTGGGCACCACCATCTCACAGGACCTGAAGTGGGACACTCACATAGACTCCATTGCAAAAAAAGGGGCAGCAGAGGTTGTACTTCCTTCACCAGCTGAGGAAAATTCAACCTGCCACAGGAGCTGCTGAAACAGTTCTACTCTGCTATCACTGAGTCTGTCATGTGTTCATCCATAACTGTCTGGTTTGGTTCAGCTACCAAATCAGACATCAGGAGACTACAACGGACAGTGAGGACTGCTGAAAGGGTCATTGGTGCCCCTCTGCCCAGCCTCCAAGATCTTTACATCTCCAGAGTGAGGAAAAGGGCAAAAAAAAAATCACCTTGGACCCCTCACACCCAGCCCACTCTCTCTTCGAACTGCTGCCTTCTGGTCAGAGCACTGACCACCAGAACAGCCAGGCACAAAAAATTTTTTTCCCTAAGGCTTTATTCAACCTGAACAATTAATCTTCATAATTATACAACGTCAATAAATACTTAATTATTTTTATGTATTTTTTATATTAAATTGCACACTTTGTAAATAACATATCTGCACACTAATAACATACCTGTACATTTATCTAAACAATTATTATTTTTTTCCCCCATACTTCTATTTCTGTATATATAGTACATTATTTAATGTTTTGTTTTTCTTTTTTATATTAGAGTAATATTACATCCCTACTGTGTTATTCCTATGTATGTCTGCACTATGTTGTACTTTCTTCTACACTGGAAGCTCCTGTCGTCAAGTCAAATTTCTTGTGTGTGTAAACATACTTGGTAATAAAGCTCTTCTGATTCTAATCAAGTTTCAGGGGAAACACATTTCTATAGATGCTATAAATGAGCAAAGCCATTACTTTAACAGTTTAACCAGGAGTATGCTATGTAGATCTGATGCAGGAAACTTGCTGTCAATCAAAATGTTCTCTCTGTGGTTTTGAGAAGGAGTGTTAATTAAATTAAATTTTAATTTATTAATATTTTAATGTCACAAAACATGTATGCAATTTTGATGGTGGTATGACAATAGAAAAAGAGATGTTGCTTGCATGAATAACAACAGATAGTTGATCATATAGTTATCTGATCATGAGAATACCATGTATAAAAGCTTTCTGAAGCACATTTGAGACAGACTGGAATCTGACCAATCAAAGAATTTTCGAAGGTAGTTTGAGACACATTCCACACACAACTGAAAATGCAGGATAGATGTTTACAGAACAGGCCCCAGTAATCAGCTTAACAGCAAAACCAATATATTCTACTTCTATACAACTGTGACATTGTGACTGCATTCATGTAAACGTTTTAGATTTGATATACGTTGAAAGGTGTCTCGTATTTTGGCTTGCTGAACATCCTGTAATGACAAGTGGACAATTTGACATACACCTCACACCATGTATTGACATTTTTAAATGTCACCCTAACCACCCATTAACATATTACTATTTCATTTGGCATTTCAACTATGCATCTGTATTATCTTGTAAATGCCATTTTAGCTGGAAAGAACTATACTTCTGCTGTAAGGAATTATTACAACTGTTGCATCACAGTTGTACTCCTTAACTGTTTGTAACTAACTTTAAAGAAATAATCATTTGAAATTAACTTTTAAACTAATGCAATCAGCATGAAGGATACAGTATTGTGTGACCGATGCTCAGCTGGGGTCAGACACAACAGACTGCTGTATCAGTCTCTGCACCACATGCACATCACAGGTCGAAGTGTGGGCTACTCAAGGGTGTTATATGTGTAGATATTTCTAGGCTACCTTCATTCAGTTGCATCTTAACATCTCCAAGTACCTCTTCTTCAGGCTCAGGCTCTAAGTGCCCACCCAGATCAGGTAGGTTTGCAGGCTTTTCAATGACTTCCTTTGTGTAAGTTTTTTTTTTTTTAGGTCGTCTGTTCCTCTCCTCCCTTCTGGAATTCTGCTGCACATAGATCAGTATTTGTTCATGTTCTGTATTGAAACACACAAGTCATACTCTTTGTCACCAAAACTTATGGTGTTGTCATGGTGAGTATTCCATTTTGACTTGTTTTGATTTCTCCTATCCATGAACATCAGTTTCCCTCCCATACACAAGGTGAGGACAGGTTTCAGGTGCAGCATTTATTCCATTTTATTCCCATTCAGAGGCTTGACTACATACTAGGGGCCAGGGGTGGTTTCTTCATTGGGTTGATTGGGGGGCGGTTTATTAAAGTGCGAAAGGGAGGGAATTTTTTTTTTCTATCACACCTGTCACTGTCCTAGACTGCTTGTTCTGCCTCTGGTTATAAAGTCCAGTCAGCATCAAGTCACGTTCTGTGGAGTACCACCCCTTTTTGGGTGATTTCTATGACTGTTCTCATAGACTTCCATTCAAATATATTTCTCTCTATAACTCTATAAATAAGAAATATGAAGCCCATACAAGCCTGTATGGGCTGAATAAAGCAAACCAGTGAAGTTTTTGTTGGATGACAATTGTAATGGAATGGAGTTAAAGACAATTACAGTGACATACAGGAGTCATAATTATTAGACACGCAGGTTATTATTAATGGGCAAATAAACAGACCATGTATGTGTGCTATCTGATAGCTTTTTTCACATGTACATTTCAGTATAATCTCGTGTCTGGCAAGTGTTTTATATACATATGGGCATCAACACTCACAGATCACCATATTCGTAAATTCTGAATGTTTTTATTTACTTTTTAAATTTGTGTTTTGCTCTGTTTAATATTTCTGAATGGATCTGTATATAATTTATATACAGTCAGGTTAAGGCGACTGGTATAGTGGTGTTTGGGCAGCTCTGTGTGTTCATGTTTGGCATTGCAGCTTGACGTTATTTATATACTGTATGTATAGAAAATGCTCTCTAAACATCACACTGTATACCTGAATTGTGAATTATGAAATCTTTACACTGGTAAAATAAATAAATAAATAAAAAATCTGTATTTAAAATGCCTCAAGTCTACTTCTGCTTTTGTAATGGGTTAAATCATACTGGGATGTATGCTAAAATGTTTGGATGTGGTGCCCTACCTAGAAAATTTGTCCAGCTGCCACTGCTAGGGGTGTTTTGAAATTAATTATTGCATTGATGCATCGCGATGTGGATGTGGATGATTCTGCATCGATGCAGTGATAGGTCATAATTGCTTCATTGCACATGATATGTGCTGTGAGACGTGTGTATTGCTTGACAGTGTGTTCTTCCACTCGCCGTTATTTAGTGTTTTACTTATATATTTTATAATATATTTTATCATATATTCCACTATTGCACCACACATGGCAGCCATGGTGCTTCGCTCTCCAGTTGTTTTAGTGTTTTTGTTAGTTTCTCCTGTTTTTTGTTTTTCAGACATGATCAATTCCACCAGGGATGAACTGCTGAACATTCGGCAGAACACACCACAAAATCTCTTACCAGTCTTCGATTATTTAGATCTTTTGCTGAAGGTTGTAGTTGGTGGAGCAGCAGCGCCAGAGGTGGGTAGAGTACTCAAAAACTGTACTCAAGTAAAAGTAATAGTACTTATAGAGATATTTACTCAAGTAAAAGTAAAAGTACTAGTCTGAATAGTTACTTGAGAAAGAATAAAAAAAGTATCAGATAAACTATTCAAGTAGTTAGTTACTAGTTACTTTGGGTCATAAACTGAATATCTATAGTCTATTTTTTATTTATATATATAGATACAATTTATGTAATATATATATGTATATATATATATATATATATATATATATATATATATATATTCATATTCATCAGCCTTTACTCCAGTCTTCAGTGTCACATTTACTATCAGTGATGTTTTCTTTAGCTTTCTATTCATCAAAGAATCCTAAACAAACTGTCACAGGTTCCAAAAGTATTAAGCATCAAAACTGTTTCCAGCACTGGTAAAAAATAATTTTTTGAAGGATCATGACACTGAAAACTGGAGTAACAGCTGATGAAAATTCTGATTTGCATCACTGAAATAAATTATATTTTAAAGTATGTATTATGTATAAATAATCTCTGACAGGGAGAAGAGTGAAAACTCCTCACATGACTGTCTGTTCTGCAAAATGTAAACATATGTATATTTCTGCAAGCGTAAATATTGTGGAAATATCAATGTTAATTGTGTCTAGGCAAAGGCATTCCTCCTGGAACAGAGCTAAACGTTGGTTTGGAGAGTATTTATTTCATACTCGGTGACAGCTTATTAAATGTAAAAATAATATTTTATTTAATGTATAAGCAGGGGAGTCATGAACTCATTATTTTTGATGGGGCACGAGTGGGGGGTGGGGGGGTCATCATGTGACACACAGCAGCCACAACAGCATATTGGCAAATTATTATTAAGCATTATTTATTTTTTGCATTTTTATTAGAAACATTCCCAGACACATGAACTATATCATGAAATATCTCGATTCTCACCTTCATAGATTATGTTAGATAATATGCGATGGTCAAAGTAGCCTAATAATGTAATCTATTAACCATACATAAAAACCTGTCTGTTTACTTAAGTAACAGATATGGGTGTCATGCCTAACATATTTTTATATTTCATATCTTTATATTAAATGTGAATATAACATGGAAAGTTAATGTGATATAAAAAGTTAGGCTACTAATCTTTTATTGTACAGAAAAGAGAGCAAAGAACATTTACATTATCCAAGAACATTTTCACTGACAGTCTAGAGTTCAATCACTCTCAAAAACTCCCATTAAAATCACTGAAACTGTTAACACTGTGAAATCAATATCTTATTAATAGATTCGTACACACATCTGCACTTTGCTGTTTCTGACGAGAGAATTAGCCAGAAATAGGTATTCAGTCAGCGAGCGAGTTAAGGAAGCACCGGCTTTTTTGCGATGACTTATCGGAACTCCTCTGATTGGTCATTGCATTCTTAAACTCAACAGAATCTTGTGTGATTGGTTAGAATGCGCAGTGCTGTAAAAACGCCTCTGTCTCTGGCTCGGCGCCAGCCAGTGAACGCAGATCTGAATTTAGTAGCTGATGATATGACTCGCTGAACGTTCTCACACCGGTGTGATTGTATCAAATATAGAAAATATCAGCTATTTTTTTGTCTTTTGGAAGCTGCATTCAAAATCCACTTGGCTCAAAAATCTGAGGGGGCACGTGCCTGTGTACCGTAGGCAGCACACGCGGTGTTCGTCTAATAAAGATCTTCATCGCAAGCAAACAATAGCCTTTGCATATTTGCTTTCAATTCAGTGCAGATCCAAAGCCACGTCTTCAATGCTCTTGATGTTCTTAAACTTTCTGTTACAACTCTGAGTTAGAACCGCTTCAGACGCTCAGCACGCGCAGCAAGGAACTGAACGAATCATTCAAACTGATTCACGAACCAATTCACTGGTTAGCCAACTGGTTTGATCAAGCCTTTAAATAGAATTGACTCAAAAGAATGAATCATTCGCGAATGGGCATCGCTCATTGCCCAGAGAAAGGTAGACGGCGCGTTTGGAGTAAACTGAAGCATTTATAACTGCTGATCAAATGCTTCAGGACGTGCAGACGGGGGAAGCAAGTTGATTCGCTTTGTGAAGCTCAGAAAGCACGGATTTTGAATGCCATTGCCTAGCATCCATCTGGCAAATATCCTCTCTCTACCCAACAAAATGGACGAACTTCTGCTCTTCCGGACAAATAAGAATTTCTCACACTCTGCTGCTCTGTGTTTCACGGAAACCTGGCTGAATGGCGCCATACCGGACAGTGCGCTACATCTGCTGAGCTTTCGCGACACAGAATCAACGGAGAAATTGCGCCACGGCAGGACATGCTTTTACGTTAATGAAAGGTGATGTAAAGATGTAACTGTGTTAAAGAAGATGCGCTGTCCCGATCTAGAAGTGCTCTTCATTAACTGTAAACTGTTCTTCTCGCCACGGGAGTTTCACTTGTTCATTCTCATGAGTGTTTACATTCCTCCGCAAGCACACATGAGCCTGGCTTTGCAAAAACTTGTAAAAAAAGCTGATCAGATCACAGGGTAAGAGCAACAACACCACGACTCTGTTTTAATCATTGTCAGGGACTTTAATAAAGCAAATCTTTCCCGTAAACTGCCAGAATACCTACAGCATGTTACATTTCCCACCAGAGAAAGTAATATTAGATTAGATTAGATTAGATTCAACTTTATTGTCATTGCACATGTAAGGTACAAGGCAGCGAAATGCAGTTAGCATCTAACCAGAAGTGCAAAAAGCAGTAAGTACAGAATATACAGTGTCTACAATATGTTACAAATGTACAATAAATATACAAATAAGGCAGTATTATGGACATAATTTACAGATTTTAAATACTATCAGCATAATATACTGGATTACTGTTACACAGCAATAAAAACTGCATATCACTCTGTCCCACGGGCAGTTTTGGGGCTCTCTGATCACTGACTGGTTCATTTTATACCAAAAAAACAAACAGGCAAAAACTAAAAGCTAAACCTGTAGTAAAGACTGTAAAGAGATGGACCAACGAAACAAGCCTGTTTCGACTCCACTGATTGGACTGTTTTTGAAGCTGCTACCACCAATCTGGATGAACTCACAGAGACTGTAACGTCCTATATTAGTTTCTGTGAGGATATATGCATTCCTACCAGGACTTATTTAACATTCAACAATGATAAGCCATGGTTTACAGCAAAACTCAGACATCTTCGTCAGGCCACGAGGATGCCTACAGAAATGGGGACAGAGTATTGTACAATCAGGACAGGAACACACTGAATAAGGAGATTAGTGCGGCTAAAGGGAGCTACGCTAAAAACGGTCGATCAGTTCACTTCCAATGACTCAGCTTCAGTGTAGAAAGGTCTGAAAGCCATCACAAACTACAAGACACCATCCCCCAGCACTGAGGCGAATCAACAACTTGCTGAACACCTGAATGTGTTTTATTGTAGATTCAAAACCCCCACACCCATTCTTACCATCTTTCTACACAACCGTTAACACCTCCTGCAATCCCCCCTCCCCCCCACCTCCTGCACTTCAGATCAGTGAGGATGATGTGCACCAGGTCTTTAGGAAGAACAAAAGAAGAAAGGCACCATTCCCAGACAGTGTGACACCAGCCTGTCTGAAAACCCTTCAAATCCCTTCCTGCTTCAAATGCTCCATCATCATCCCTGTTCCATCCCCCCTCCCGTTGGCTCTAATGTCTGTCGTCATGAAATCGTTCAAAAACAGGTTCCAGCTTATCTGAATGACATCACTGGACCCTTACTGGACCCTCTGCAGTTTACTTACCGAGCAAACAGGTCCATGGATGATGCAGTCACTGCACTTCATCCTGCAACATCTGGACAAAACAGGGACTTATGTTAGGATCCTGTTTTTGGACTTTAGTTTGGCTTTCAACACCATCATTCCAACAGCCCTCCAGATCAAACTAATCAAGCTCTCTTTCACTAGCTCTGTATGTCAATGGATCACCAGCTTTCTGACAGATAGGCAACAGCTAGTGAGACTGAGGAAATTCATGTCTTTCTCCCTGTACACCAACGTCTGCACCTCTAAAGACCCCTCTGTCAAGCTCCTGAAGCTCGCAGACGACACTACAGTCATCGGTCTCATCCAGGACGGCGACAAATCAGGTTGAGCAGCTGGCTGTCTGGGTGCAGTCTTAACAACCTGGAGCTGAACTTGCTCAAACAGTCGAGATGAGTAGTGGACTTCAGGAGAAATCCCCCTGCACTCTCCCCACTCACCATCATAGACAGCACTCTGTAACTGCCAATTTTTGGTGGCGAGTGGGTTGGCGAGCAAATCAGATATAAGAAGACTAGGTTAAATCATCACAGACTCCTCTCACCCCGGCCACAATTCTGTTTTCAGTTATAACTTTGCAGATCTCTGTGCACTAGAACATCTAGGCAAAAAACTGTTTTTCTGTTTTCCCCCATGGCCATCTCTAGCTAACCACTAACAATGATTACTGTTTTCTGTAATTAATTTCTTAATAACTAATTATTGCCTCTCTCAAGTATTATGTAAATACATATGCATATTTGTATTTACACAGCTGTATATACAGTAAATAATGCATAAATCTGTACATAAATGTTCTGTTCTTTTGTACACACTTGACGAATAAAGCTCATTTTGATTCTGATCTCCCTTCATTTATGTAAAATCTGTACATAAATGTTCTGTTCTTTTGTACACACTTGACGAATAAATTACTTTCAATAACTCACCACATTAAAACATAAGTAATACTTAAAGCAGTTGAAAAGAGAACTTGAACATTGAAAAGGGAAACTTATCAGTAATTACTCAAGTATAATTGGAAATGAGTACTTATAATTTTATTGGATTAACATTTTGTTATGGTATCTGTACTTGTTGTATGACACTTTAATATAAGTCTTTGTAAAATATTCAGAACGATATATACAGAATATGCACAGACGATATTAGTACTGTGCTTGTGATCTTTATGATATTCAGATTATTGTTAATAGTAAGTACAAGTACAGTATTCGTAGAACACTAGTGTCTTTTATGGTCATGTTGCTATTGCTGCTGTTTCATAAAAGCTTGACTTTGTGCCTAAGAACACTGTATCATCTGTGGTAAGACTGTACCTCAGCTGGCTCCAGTAGAGCAATAACCTTACCAATTTTAGTCCACTGATGTGTTTGTATGTGTGTTTTGCAGATATTCATGTGTGTTTGCCCAGTCAGTTTAAATGCACCAATCCCAGTGCAATAACCTTATCCGGAATATTCCGCTGACCGGCCAAGGACAACTGCGGAGAAGGAGTAGGATGATAAAGATCTGCCGGAGTTTAAATCCGCTAACGGCCAAATACACTGCGAGAAGACAACTGCGGAGAAGGAGAGGATGAAAAAGACTGCCGTGAGTTTCATTATAAGACAATAAGCCTTTTGTGTTTTAATAATCTCACAAAGCCATGTCGTGATTTTGATTTTAATGTGATAAATTGTACTGTATAGCCACGCACATACATACAGTCAGTTTGTTTTTTTTTTTTTTTTTTTTATTGTATTTAATAATTTTGTTTCAGCAAGGATGCATTAATTGGATCAAAAGTGACATAAAAATACATTCATGATATTGCAAAATTGTCATTTTCTAATGAGCTGAATCAGATATGTTTGATTAGGGCGACATCCAAAAGGGGCTCAGGGGGTGGTGTTGTTTCTGGGGTTTTTTTTGAGTGTTTCTTGAGTCACAGATGGCAAGGAGACATGGTTAGAATCTAAGTGCAGCTTTAATTTAAACACATGAAGATGATATAACAGAGAAATTAGTAACAGTAACATGAAGAAAGAAAGAAGAGGAAGAAAACAGCAAATGCAAAACGCTAAGACAATATCAGACAAATGACGACAAAAGAAAACAAAAGAAAGAAAGAAGAGGAACACACTACAATATCAGCCAAATGACGCACAAAAGAAAACAAGGACGTCCAATCATCGACAAGGAATAATAGGACCATCCAAAAAAAAACAGGTGTGAACAATCAGAAACCATAATCAGTCACGTTGGAAACTAAATGGAACAGAAACTAAGCACGGAAAAACTCAACACAAAGACCAAAAGGAATGAAATGTACTTCAAAGTAAAAGTCCTTAGAAATTTGGTGGAATATTGGAGTTTTAGAGATAGAGAAATGTTAGTAAAGTTGTGGAGTATTTCGGCTTGAGAAATGTAAGTAGTGGTTGGAGGTAGGTGGGAGATGGATGATGGATGGGAGAAAGGCCAGGACATTTGAACAGGAGAGACAGAGCCAGGGGAGAGTCGCCTGAGGTAATGTGCGCCCCAGCAGAAGAGAAATGAGATTACTGACCGATGGGGACCGAAAATACACCGGAAAATACCGGGAAGAATGCGATTTCTACCACGGAGGAAATCCTCTAGAACAAGCAAACTGACCACCCCTCCCAACCCCCCTGGCCCCAACTCTGTTTGATCCAAACTTATACCCGGAAATCCCGGAATGCGATTTCTACCGAGGACCCCTCTAGAAACGCAAATGCCACCCCTACATTATTTGGTTGTTAGTACTCTTTTTCTTATTCATGAAGTTGCAGCAGGCTACAGTAAATAGGAATTAATGTGCACAATCAGAAACCATGGAAACATAAACAGCAACTCCTGAAACTAAGAGGAACAGGACCTAAAAGGGGGCCTAAACAGGGGAAAAACAGGATCAAAATAGTAATTAAGTTATTGTTTAAAAGACTTTAGAAACAGCTTACAGGTGGAACATGGCATCTTTGTTTCCTATATTAACATAGTAGAATGGTTTATTGATTTTTGTGTGATAATGTGGAATGTGGATAATGGATTAAGAGCTGCAGCAAATCACTGGGGACTTTAGTAATAGATGAATATTTAAGATTTTATTAATAGTTGTTTTATTTTAAATTATAATGTTTTTACTGTATTTTTGCCATCACAGGAATAAATTACATTTTAAAATGAATTAAAAAGTTCTTTTAAATTAAATTATAATGTTTTCAGCCCCCAAGCGTTTGAACAGTGTAATATATATTCACCACACAAGCATGACATTTCGCTTTACCTCAAAAACCCCCCCCCCATACACAGGTCAGGCTATATATTTTTGAGAATTTAGGTTTAAGTGTGTTTTTTTTTTTGTGTGTGTGGCTGAGGTGTGATGTTTGCTCCTGTTCAGTTGCACTATAACCAAGGGTGGGTGGGGCGGTGTATCCCGCGCTAGTGGGTCTGTGTGACCGTGAGATAATGACCTGACGCGATGGAAATGACTGCGTCGATGGATCCGACGAACCCGCCAACTGCAGTAAGTGGAAATTGTTGAAATTAAATAAAAAAACTCATTGTATGCAAATTTTAATCATAATTCACTGTACATAATCCATTGCCAAGCCTATTGACAGATAGAAGCAGGCATGGTTCTGTTCTCAGAATAGCTAAATACAGTATATCTGCTGATATAATTGTTGGATCAGTCAGCATGTGTTGATATCAGTGGTTCACATTTTCTTTGTGTTTGTTTGTTCTGAAGCTTGAACCATGGCTTGCGGTTAAATGCACTTGCGTTTCCGAAATACTTTTAACGATACGCTGGAAAAACTGATGTTAAACACAGTCAGTTATGTCGTTTCAGAGCAGGAAAAAAATCTGACATGTCGAAATAGATATGTGCAGACTGACTGTGATGTGAATGCTAGTCTATTTTAAAGCGCCACTGGTTCTATGATCTCAAAAAAAGAAGAAAACCCATATATTATGATTGTCCCTGTAAACTTTCAGATTCTTAAAGCACTCTCAATACTGAAATACTTACTTGTTAATCACCCGTAAAAACTTCACTTAATCATATTAAGTATTGATTTTCTGAACCATTTCTGCCAATGTGAATTGAATTGAACTTGAAAAGTCATTTCCCTCTTTAGTTACTTTATATTTTGCTTGTATGTTTAGAGCTATATTTTATGTTCTTAACAGGTGTACTGTACATTGATTATTATTAATTGTAATTATTTTCAGAAGTATTCCTGCTTATATGATTAATAAAAATACAAATGGTCATGTGGGTTTGTTTTCATGTGTTTGGGGTTTTTCATGTGTCCCATGTCATGTGTTTCGATGTCTTTTATTTTGTTATTGTTGATTGCTGTGTTTGTGTCATGCTTCCCTTGACACCTACTTGTTCATTGTGTCATCTTCTGATTGGTTTATTGTTCTTGTCAGAGTGATTATCAGTTCTGTTACTCATTGGTTGTTTTTTTAGTCCAGTGTGCGGTTGTTCCCCATTGGTTTGTTCATGTCATGTGTTCATTAATTTTCTGTTATAAGTAGCCATGTTTTTGCCGTTGTCCCCTGTTGTGTATTATGTTGTAACCTGCTGTTGTGAGTCTAATCTCTTTCTGTCAGGCGGAGTCTGTTCAAGGTCTAGTCAAGTCTTCCGTTTCTTGTTTGGATGTTTTGGATCACTCTGTAAATACTGCACTTTGGTTCTCACTCGCTCGCCTCAGTGGATTCATTACAGACATACCCGACCAGCAAAATGAATCCAGCAGAATCGCCTAGTGAGCCTCCGGTCGTTGTAATCGCTCTGTTGAGGACTACGTGGCAGATTTTTGTGAAACCGTACTACCTGGTAGATTTTAATTATACTTTCCTCAAGGACATATTCCATTTTGGTTTAAACAAGATACCACTTCCTCAGTTGTAATGCCACACAATACTCGCTACGACGGTCACCTTGAACAATACTACCTTGACTTTGCATTACGGTTGAAGTGGGTCTGCTTTTCACTGTGGGTGTCATGGAGGAACAAGGACAATTCCCCAAAGCCTGCTCATCTCATGTCTGCTATGCCAAAGCCTACTCACATCATGTCTGCCAAGCACACAGCTTGCTCATGTCATGTTTTACTATGCCAAAGCCTGTTAACATCAGGCCTGCTACTCCAGGACCTGCTTACCACATGCAGTTAAGTCAGTTTTACTCACATCATGTCTGCCAAGCCAGAGTCCTCTAACATCATGGGTCTGCTACCCCCAGGGTTTAACTCCCGTTCATGCCTGCTAAGCCAAGGTCCTCTTCACATCACGTCTTCCAAGCCAGAGCCTGCTCACATCACGCCGGTCACTCAACACAATTATTTTCAACATGGCTGTTGACGAGCTCCGTTGTAAGATGGCTGCCACACAAGAGGTGTTCTTTAACAAAAGACTCTTCTAGAGTCTCATCATTTTCTCAACTGATCATCCAGAGTACTCGTCACGACCTATGGCCGCCATTCCAGAGCTGTCATCGTCACGACATGGCAGCCGCCATTCCAGAGTCTCGTCACGACATGGCCGCCCATTCCAGAGTCTCGTCCACGACAGGCTGCCAGAACCTCCGAGGTGGTAAAAAAACAAAAACAACCCACCTTTGAACTACCCGCCTGTCCTGCCACGGCCAAGGAGGGCCGTCCACGAGCTCCCTGCCTGTCCTGCCACGGCCAAGGAGGCCGTCCATACGATCTCCCCGGCCTGTCCTGCCACGGTCCAAGGAGGCCATCCACGATCTCCCTGCCTGTTCTGCCACGGCCAAGGAGGCCAATCCACAACCTATCTGCCTGTCCTGTCATGGCCACGGAGGCCTCTCATGAAACTCACTCGTCTGTCCTGTCATGACCAAGTGGCCTGTCCAGTCTCTGCTCCAACCATGGCTCCCAGCTAGGCCTGCTCTGCCATGGCTCGCATACTGCTCTGGATCTGCTCCACGGCCCAGGTCCCCCTCTGTCCATTGTGTTGTCACTGCTCCTCGGCCCAGGTCCCCCTCTGCTTCATTGTCTGTCTCTGCTCCACAGTCTGAACCTGCCTCCATCCCTCCCCCTGTTCCTCCTCCACTCCACCACCCTCATGCAACATTTTTGGGTTCGTTTTGTTTGGTGTCTGGAGCACCCTTAGAAGGGGGGGAAATGTAAATGTGGGTTTGTTTCATGTTTTGGGTTTGTCATGTTCATGTTTTCATTCTTATTTTGTTGTATGTATTAATGTTGTACCTGCTGTTGGTGAGTCTAGTCTGGTTCATGCCTCATTAAGTCTTCGTTTCTTGTTTGGATGTTTTGGATCACTCTGTAAATAAAACTGTGCACTTGGGTTCTCACTATGCGTTCTCTTCAGTGACTCATTAAAGCACAACATACATTTATAAAATTTGTGATGCAAGTGTGATATCGAATCGCTGACTTAATAATTGTAATCAAGGCGTGAAACCCATTGACTATTCACACCCCTACTACATAATACTACACCATTCATCACTTTCCATTTCGTTTCACCATGTACGTCTTCTCTGTGTAAGCCTGTAATTTTTTCTGGTCCACCCCCAGTACTCCCCGCATGACTCATGCACAGTAGATTTATAGATCACCCATGGCGACAACTTCGTAAGATGGGTCTGCCCAGTTGGTTCTCTGTGACAGGAAATCATTTGCACATATCTGTTTGTCCATTCCCAGTCTAATATTTCAAGGTAAAATTGTAATCTGCCAGCCTCAGATATATAGCTCTTCACATAAATGCTCTGTGATGGGCCCATTATGATGAAACCATTAGTTCCAACATCTTAAAGGAGACATATTATGCCCATTTTCAATAATATGCAATAAGTCCCTCTGGTGTCCCCAGAAATTGTGTCGTGTGAAGTTTCTACTCAAAGTACATTGCAGATCATTTATTACATTAATTTTGAAATGCCCAATTTTGAGTAGATGCAGAAACACCAGCTGTCGTGACGCTGTTTTTTCTATTTAAATGCAAATGAGCTGCTGCCCCCCCCCCCCCATGAAATCCCTGATTATCATGTTTACTCTGCTGAAGCATGCGTTTTACTCACTATATTAGTATTAAACTTCTGAGGATACGTTCTGACTGAGTGAAACACATGCCGAAGACATACGGACAGAAAAGCCAGACTGTTGTTACTGATTCTCCATACATTTACCGTCCCCAGAGTTTTTGTCACAAAAGTATTACGGTTAGATTTTGGTACAACGCGTAAGATTATGAAATTTTTGAAAATGTGAAAATTTTTCAGCCAGTATTGGTTTTACCCAAGAGTGCAGATATAACCATCGTCAGGCTGCATATTCCCCCAGTCCGTTTTAAAGACGCTGCTCAAGAGTTTTATTTCAGGGCCCTCGCTCAGAGCTGAGAACAACTGTGATCACCTATTTCAATAACAGTTTTCTTTTTTTTTTTCTTCATTTTGTTTAAAACTTCAACTACTGTTCAGGAGTGAAAACTGTTGCAGGAAAATGGGGACAGAATGTGCAACCATTTCTTTCCATTATTTCTGTCCCCCAAAGTGAGATGAATTAATATGTGATAAACATAGCAATGAAAAAAAAATATAATAAATAAACTAAAACCTAATTTTTCTAATAATATTATAGATACTCCGATATATATATACCCCCTAATATTATATATATATATATATACTTATATTGTTTGATGCTTATTTAATTATCAACTTTTAACTTGATATGTTTTGAAAGCTAATGATTGCTTAACTGAAAAAATTTTGGTCTACATTTTACCTGTTAGTTATTACTTATCAATTATTAATATTCACTAATCTATTTTATTTTTAGTATTTCAAACAAGATAATTGTTAAATAGTTTAAAAGATCGGTTTAATGAAGGTTTAGGTGTAATATGTTAATGTTAATATTATATGAATATTCTTGCTTTGTTAATCAGTTTTTTTTTTTTTTTTTCAGTCATAAGGACCCTCTGGAAATAGACTGTGAACAAAAAAAACAATAATAAATAATTAGTGAAAATAACTGTTTGGATAAACTAATTAAATAATGGAATAACATAAGTCTTGTGTGTTTGAGAGGAGTTGTTATTGTGAGAGGGCTCCACCCCCTTGTTTGTGTGACCAGGGCCCAACATTTGGTGCTATGCCCCTGCCTCCAATCCTCTGGCTTGTTACATTATTGAGTATTGAGAAATGGCCCAGGTGTTTCCCAATTGCCGCCCCTGTGGTTAGTCTTCACACAGGCAAGAAAGAGAGCTGCCAGTAGATCGACTATTTTGTTACAATGGGCGTCCTATGATGGGATTTCAAATTTTCCTATTTTTTCTTCTGGAGGTTGGTCTATCAGGAGTCTTGGTTGGCAAATAAAGCCCGATCGGTCGAAGGGGTTTTTTCGTTGCAAGACGTAAAGTCTACACAATCGGACGATGATATGTCCTTTATCACTACCCCTTATACGTAGTCGGGAAGACTCGTTGTAGTCTAACATGCCACCACATATCTAGTCAGTATGTGGGACGATTGTGCACTTACATACGCCCCCAGATTTCACACAAAGAAGACAGGTGAACCTTTATTTCGTGGGAGTCATTGTTGCTTGCCGTCCGCCGCCATCACAAGCGCTGGATAGATGGGCCCAATCACAAATCGACACGTTTCAGAAGGCAGGGCATAGAGGAGAAACAATAATGTACAGTATGTGGAAAATGTGTTTTT
>NW_024872790.1:0-128 GCF_018340385.1 Cyprinus carpio
ATCTAAGCGGAGCGAATCCTTACATAAAGTAGGCCTATCATTTCATTTTGTCATTACATATTTGTATGTTATATAAAATATTAATCTCATTTCATTTTACAGTTGTAATTGCTATGTAAATGCATGTA
>NW_024872790.1:398-751 GCF_018340385.1 Cyprinus carpio
ATGGGGTAGGTTGCAGAATGTATGCTGCCTACCCAAAAGCAAGCTTTGTCTGCCTTGGTATAAGGTTTGCGTCAAGCCATTCATTAAATCTGGCTGTTTGATGAAGAGAAAGAGATTAGATGTAGTAGAAATAAAAGTCATTAAGAATCCGTAGAAGCGGGGGACTATTATTATGTTTTTTAATACTTTTTGTATAAATATTTTTGTTGTGTGTGTATGTGTGTGTGTGTGTGTGTGTGTGTGATATATGTGTATATTTATATAGAAAAACAAAAATAAAATGAAAATCCTGTACGTGTACTGTGTTAGGCTAACTGAGGCTTATCATAGCATTTGAATTTTATTGCTATTTT
>NW_024872790.1:1079-1350 GCF_018340385.1 Cyprinus carpio
TTTTAACACTTGATTTTGCTATAACCATAAATATTTGAGTGAAACTTGTCTATTAATATCTGTTTGCATGAACTTTTACTTTGAAATGTTTTAACTGTTGCCCCGCCTTCTACTTCTCAACCTCGTACTGTCTATGGCATTCGTGATGGGAAAACAGCAAGGATTAATGTGCTTCGCGAGTCACCCATCGCGTGTAGGTAGTGGCGTATACCACAGTTTGCTTTGCCGATTGCGAAACGTGATTGGTAAACGGTTTGCCAGAATATACCCT
>NW_024872790.1:1499-3173 GCF_018340385.1 Cyprinus carpio
CGAACTGAATGTCGAACCAGCGTGACTGGTTGGGCAGTGCAAGCCACACCACCAAACTCCATACAAGTGGCACAAAAGGGACAGTTGACATACCCGCAGTGGTGCTGCAATGGGGAGTTGTGTCGGATGGCCCAGAAAGCACCGCGTTCTGAGTCAGCACAGCAAAACTCCCCGTGTTCCCGGAAGGAACTGGCCAGAGATGCGTGGAGAGGCGTTGTGTCTCCGAGCTGCAACCTCTTGGCCACTGGCGAAAGGGGGCGTCGTGGGTGAGAATGAGGAGGCAGTGCGTTGCTCATTGTCAACCCACGAGCCTTGCAACTCGGAGGAAAGGGAAATTGCTCTTTTATTTAAAATGTGGGTACCGCTGGCCGTTGGACCAACGACGGAACAAAAATAATTCTCCACCCGGCCCTCCCCCGGGGGAAGGAGTGGCACTGTCTCCGCCACATCCTGAAGAGCAGTCTCCCACATCTCCGAGTTGCCTGTGTCAGGGCTGCTTTGCCGTCTTCTTGGACGATTTCGCAGCGGGATGTGACACGGGGGGGTGCCGCTCTCCTGCGCGGGGCTCGACGCGCCAGCCTCGAAGAACCCTCAGCATGGGGTGGAGCCGATGTGGAGGATGCAGGAGGGCACCCACGGCGACGAGCAGGAATCCAGAAGTACATGGACGAAACGGCATCTTTAAAAAGACGTGAATCATTCGTGATTTGCTCTTTTAGGAAATCTGCTCTTAGTTGAAGCTCCCAGGGGAATTGCTGAAAGGGAACCACTGTTTGCGCCGTACCGCCAACCAGAACAGCTTCGCGACACACAGCAGATGAATGGCTTTGTGGCGTATAACAGCTTTTCATACAACCACTCGGCTCCGAAGCAAAAATCTGAAGAGTGGATGCACCTGTCGCCAATTTATACCCGTAGGCACGGGGAGTGGCTCAGGTATGTAAAATCCACTAGCCAATTTTTTATTGGCGTTTTCTCTTAAACTCAGAGATGATTGGCCTCCCAAGTGAGACCCCATATGTCGTTCGACATAACTCGTAGTGACCGACAGATAGGAAACAAATATTACATAGCCTTAATAAAGAAAAGAAAATCCATTAACCAACTGATATATTTGCAGAATTAATCGATTCAAAAAATTTTGTTTCATTATGCATATTATCAACGGTGTTAGGATTAATTGAGGCATTGGTGGGGAAGTAACGCGACCAGTCGGCATACTTTTTACTTCTTTGGTCTGTCCTCTGGCTTTTTAAATATTCTTTTTTTTATATTCTTTCCTGCATCTAGACACGTTAGTGCATGGGAAATGTCAACATCAGAAAATAAAGAAAATAAAGCAATCGGTGAAGTAGATTTGCATAAAATGTACACCTCTAAAAAAAACAACTTTTGTCCAATATATTGACTAACCCAACTT
Source organism: Cyprinus carpio (assembly GCF_018340385.1). NCBI lineage: Eukaryota > Metazoa > Chordata > Actinopteri > Cypriniformes > Cyprinidae > Cyprinus > Cyprinus carpio. The sequence goes on from NW_024872790.1 coordinate 2,920, forward strand.
TTTGGGGTTAAACAATGTATTAAAAATTTAACCACAGCGGGGTTTTGAAAAAAAAAAAAAAAAAAAAAAAAAAAAGCCATATTTGAGCCAAGTTGGACTACAATATTTCTGGTAAACTTCCGTTCTTCATTTTATGTACTTTGATTTTCTCATTTTGTCTCAGAGTTAAGAGCAGTTTTGATTGGAAGGCCATGCTCTGGGAAAACATCGGTGATCAACACTATATTGGAAAGCAGTGAAACAGAAGCTGAAGG
>NW_024872790.1:3235-3370 GCF_018340385.1 Cyprinus carpio
AACTTCAATCTGAATGATTTATCCAATATCTCCAAACAGCAGCTGGTTCGCAGGATTTCCATGATTTCACCCGGACCTCACGCGGTTCTGATCGTGATTCGAGCAGATTCAGCCTTTACTGCCCCTGACGGGAGG
>NW_024872790.1:4267-4363 GCF_018340385.1 Cyprinus carpio
TACTACACAACTTTGTATGGTTGCTTGCACACACAGATGATGTCTGATGGGATTGGCTTTTCTCTGATTTCAGAGGGATCCACTTCAGTCACATCA
>NW_024872790.1:4539-15657 GCF_018340385.1 Cyprinus carpio
GTTTTTTTTTTTTTTTAATAATTCCTCCGCCGGAGGTGTGCACTCGCAAAATGGTGTGTGAATGCATTTTCTGACGATAATCAAGTTAGTTGCCTGTGCTCATGATTCACACCCCAAGTGGTTGCTTTACTTGTGAAAGGCCTGAGATTAGCGGGTAACAACATAATTTTGATGAGGCTTGGGTGATGGATTCAGGTGGTGTGGAAACAAGCAGCTGTTCATGCGTGAGCCTGTAATTCTGACAGCAATAAATCCTATACAGGCTTTACATTTAGACTGTTTCTTGTCTGCAGGTTCGATTTGTGTCAGGCTGATTGAGGTATGTCAACTGCGCAATGTATACAGTGAAGAGTAACTGTTCACTTGTCATAGAAGTGCAATGTTCAGTCGGAGATAGCTCACTCAGGGTGGCCCCAGTGTATCGGTGTTCGGCATTGGAGCATAGAACTCTGCATAGTCTTTATGAAGACAGCCAAGACTGGGTTATCACCTGTAGCATTAGCTCTCCCAGGAAAGTAGCGATCTCAGCATCTGTGGCTCTGACACCTTCAGGTTTAGCTTTTGTTTGTCCTTGTATTGTATTGGTTTCCCTTCTGAAAATGTTGTGTTCAGTCTGTGTTTGATTGTAGCTTATTGAGGGGTGAAAGTCAATGTTTTCTATCACGGTACTTTTCCTTTGGATTGCAATGGGGCAGTACCCAATATGCAGGTTTTTCGTCACCCGTTTGGGGACTCACGGAGCAAAACAGTGCCTTGTGGTGTGGAAAAGAACCGCTCCAAACATGGCTACAGGTCTAACCTAATCGCCCGCCAGCAGGTTGGCCAGTGTGCAGCCTAATATAATGCCATCCTTCTGGGCAGTAACCCATGGGCGCAGAGGTGGGGAACTTAACCTCTGGACTGTGCCAACCCAATGAAAACACAAAAGACAAGCAGAATTGCATTCAAGAATTTCAAAAGCAAGCCGATTTACATGCATTAATTTATGGGCAAATTGAGTTACAAACATTTACATTCTAGGTTTATAATTTTCACAAAACACAGTTTCAAAAGGTTTTCTTTAGATATTGTGGTTATGAGTATCTGAAGCAGAAACAGAAAGAAACCATAATCACAACAAACGCAAATAGCTTCTAGATGTTTTTCTGCAGCCTGTTGCACCAGCTGTGTGTAGGTTCAATGGTAGCTTAATTACAACGTAAATTATTACTAAGATGTGATTTTATGCTTCACTAAAATAAAAAGTTGCACCAAGGAGATAAGTTACAACATTACCTGAGTATACAACTAGGGTCTGCCAATGTAAATCATAAAATGTCAAAAGAATTATACTCACTAATCCAAAAACAGCCGTTTTTTATTCACTGCACGTTGTTTTGCACGTCAGTAATCCAGTAGAGACCACATTTATAGATATGGCATTTCAATATCGATCTAGCTTACTACGATGTGCTCACGATGCCAATTGGCTTATTGCCAGCCAGAGCGCTAATGATGATGGACGCTTACTTTGACCATTCATTGATTGCCTTATTTGTGACTTGGAAGTTATGCCCCCAAGTTAATCGTGGTGGTAACTAATTTTATTAGCTGATTGTGTTAGTTACAAACTAAGTAGTAGTTACTAAGCCTCTAGTCATCGACTTTTAGATATAAAGGACACACAGCTGATGCAACCCCTTGCTGAGGTATTGCTTAACGTTAAGCTACAGCAATGCATCATCATCAAATCAAAAAAACATTTACCATATCTCTGCGATCACGAGCGATCGTCGTTGGTGTGGTGGGGAACAAAAGTGCAAAGGCTGCCGACTTTGCCAGAGATGACAGTAGTTATATGACTCAAGTGACTTTGACAGGATGCAGCTACTGCGAGTGTGCTGGTATCTGGTATGCAACGAGATAAGTGTAAAATATCCGGATAAGTTAGCGGCTGCAATAAGGACGGATATTTACGTAAGGCTATTGGGTCTATTTGATATGGGTCTACACCAAGCAAACACTGTAAAAAAAATATATGTCGATGAGATGATGAATGCCATTACGCTTTCAGGCTCCTCCTTGATTACAATCAGCGTGTGGCAATGTTCAAGAACAGCTGTGATGTCTACAATAAACAGGCTCATAGCTAGATCCGGTAGTTTCGCTTCAACACGAGGCCCTAAACTGTGATAGAACAAGTGCGTCTGCAAGAAACTGACAAACATCTCTCTTCATCTGAAAGGATCAGACTGTGAGGAAACATCTCATATCTTCTAGATGAATGGGTTTTACATCCTAAACATCTAAAGAGATAAAAAAGGAAGACAGAAAAAGTTATGATGGGGACACGTCAGTATGCAGATGAGCAAACTGGAAGTTTATACCAATTTTCATTGTTGTCACGTGATCATTTGTAAAGCTTTAAAAATGTTCAGCCATGATGTTTCCATTGTAGTTCAGAATAAACCTCCCTGCCCCTGAAAAGAAGTGATTATCCACTCAGAAGGACAACAGTAAGTGAGATTTTGGAAATAGTTAAAAATAATTTTAATTAACTAAAAAAAAGTATCTCATCAGTTCTGAAAACCAAACATAAACCACAAGTGGCATATTCAGGATTTCTATCAGTTTGTGTGCGAATATCTGTGGTGTGAACTGTGGGCTGACCATGCTCAGATCTCTTTCAGTCCTGAGCCGATTAAAGCACTTCTGCAGAGAGTGTTCACAGATGGGAAAGTCCATAATCATAGATTTGCAGGGACATAAAATCATCATTTGGAAGTCATTCAATGGAAGCAGATGAAACAGGATAAACGCGTGGTTGGTTCCACAGAGGAAACATTGAAGCCATTTCAAAATAGTTTCACAATTCTAAAGTGCGGTCATTGTCTGTACTCAGAAATGAACATTTTAATTTACTATAAATATATAATTTTAAATAAATACAGTATGGTGGTAATTAAATAAATATATAAAAAAATTATATTTACATAATGCCGCCATTTTTCTTAATTAAATCAATTATTATATTACCTTATAAAAATTTCTAATAATTATTATATTTTATAATTTTTATTATTAATTATATTATAGAACTTAAAATTTATATTTCATAAATTAATACCATTATAATTTTATATATATATAAAAATTATATAAACTAAATAATTATTGGGGGGGAAATAAGGGAGAAATATAATAATAATAATATTAAGACGGGGGGATAATTTAAATTTATACAGTAATTAATATTTCTATCATTTTTTATAGAAATACCTTTTCACAAAATTATCTTATATAAAAAATTCTATATTTAACAGTAATTAATAGATAGGCCTATAATACAAATCACACATTAATAAATTTTTTAATGGGGGGGAAAGCTAAATGTTTTATAGTGTCGGTTCAGGGGGGGGGATAATATATATCCTTATTAAAATAAATAATTGTTATTGATTAAAAATAAAAATTTATATACTTTAAGGGTGAAAATTTTTATTTACTGTAAATAGTTAAATGGAATATCAATTGATAAATAAATTATTCGCGCTTGTTAAAAACAGGGGGGGGGTGGGGGGGGGGGGGGGGGGGGGGGGAAAATGTATCCCATTTTATTTTAAAAATCTAAATAAGAATTAATATATTTAATATAATGAATATTGATAATAATATTATAAAATTATATTACCAAATTATATATAACAGTCTAAGAAACACAAGGGGGAACCATCACGAATATAGAAACGGTTTGGATTTGTCCCGAATGAGAGTATATGTAAAAACCCTATACTGCTTACCTTAGTGTTTAAAATTTAAATAAGTTATTAAATTATTATATAATATATATATTGTTTTATAACTAAAATAAATGCAACTATATACATGAACTTATAATATTTTTTTTCCTGCTCAACAAAACGTAAAATTGTTTTTAGCGTGTTTTGATAATTAAAAAAAAAAAAAAACATGCGAGTAGTAATGAAATATAGTGCGAATAAATATCGTTTAAATGGTTGTTACTGTGGGTGAGGGGGAGAAGAATTAAATATTAATTACTTTATTTATATCTTAGGAACAGAGTTGCTGTGCTGGCTAATCTAGGCTATGCGGGTCAGGTTTTTGTTTTTTTTTGTTTTTTTTTTTTTTTTTTTCTTTTTTTTTTTTATTCATCTTTTCATTGTCTATCTGAAAATGACTTTGTGGGCAGCACATTCACTTCATGCGCTCTGGTGCAGATCCGCTCCCGCGTTGCTCAGCTGTTGACGAATTAAAAGTTTGATATAAAGGTTCTGTACATTTTATACAGGAAATTGTTCATTAAAAAAATTCTTTTTCGATTTATATTGTTAGTTCTAAATTATATTGTTAACACAAGTTCATTCTTTAGGCTTATTTAAAACATGCACACTGTCGTGACCAATTACCGTTTTAAGTAATAAACTCCTTGCGCCTTTTTAAAGTCAGTTTAATAGTATGGAAGGGGCAAGTGTTGTTTTTTTTTTAAAAAAAGGGGTTCAATTCTTTATTTCTATGAATTAATAATATGTTATCATGTTTATTCTTGTAGAAAATACGTGTTTATTCTTTAAGAAAATAAGGGAAAAAATAAGGGACGGTCCGAATATTGTAATATTTGTTTTGCTTCACCTATTTATGTAGGCTACAATTATTCTAATAATAATAATACACATAATAATAATGTCTTTAAAAAAATTTGATCTTGAGTAAAACCTGTGTAAATTTGACCATTATATAGAATTGTGACTTTAAAGGTTAGTGATTTAGGCGGTGAAAATCACTGAAATTACAAATGGCATGGGATTTTAAAGCATAACAGCTGAAGGTCTATGGAAAGATTAGCTAATAAGGCATTTTTTTTTAATAATGGAACTTAAAGTTTTGACACTAAAATATTATGTTCAACCTGTTATAGCATGTGAATAAATAAAATGCATAGGCCTACTTTCCATGGAGAAACACGGAGAGCGGGAAGCTACTTCTGGTGTTTGGATTTGTACTCAACCATATATATGAGCTCCAAGTTTAACGAATAGCCCCTACAATGTTTGTTTCCCTCCTCTGGCTCTCTCGCTCTCTCTCTATTAACTCTATATTAAAACAGCATTAACGTACAATGGAAATACGGTCTCCCTTCAGACAGACTGAATGTTTTGTCTTGTAAATGTTCGGTCAGTTTGCTGCGAGTCCCCGCGTATGTGAAGGCGGGCAGCAGTCGTGATGGAGGAATTCTCCGCGTGGTATTAAAAGCCATCAGAGGGCTGCTGTGAGTGCAGGCATGTTTCAAACCAGTAACAGACAACAAACCGCTCCTCACAAGCCCAAAACAGACCTCGAGTTCAGTTCAGCTGGAGGGGCTGGGGTTTGTGCCGGTAGTTCTGTATAGTTTGTGGGGGTTGATTAGAATGTGTGAATCTATTGGTCCACTCTTCATATGTACATCAGTGTCTTAGTGAGAATGTAGCCCTATTAAAACCAATATATATTGAGCCATCTCTTTAGGTTTTTGTCTAAATCCCCAAACCAGCGTCAGAATCAGTCACAAGTTATGTAGTTGTCTATGAAAAAATGTTTTAAAGGCTTATTTAGATTTTGAGAAAAAACATTTTGGAGGTTTGGAGGATCATTTTTTGTATATAGCCTATTTAAAAGTACCAACCAGAGCAACAATCTCTGCAGAGAAGGGGTGGCCATTCTCAAAACTATAATAATACTAAAATTTTATTTCAATTTTTCGTTTTGTGGTTGTTACGGCCCCTAACCATTGTCAAAGGCTCGTGAATCTAAAGGACAAGGTCCGCGAAAAATATAAAAAGAACTCACAACCCTGATGTAAGAAAAACTTCAAGACGTTCTATTAATTAACAGAATTCACAATCTGAACATTCACAAAACAATATTTATGAGTAAAAAACATCCAATAGATGATGAAAGAAAATCAGCTCACACGGTAGGGAAGCTCAGAAAAGAAACGTCCCCAACTACACCTGTTCTCGGGAAGTTCTTAACCTGACTACCGGAATAAAAAAGTATCCGGACCATCTGCTTCCCTCGCTCAGAAGATCTTACTAAAGAAACAAACATGAACTAATAAAAAAAATACAGACACTACCGTACTGAAAAGGATAGAAATATGTCAACACATCAAAACCACAAATTTATACATTAACCTAAGGCCTAACTAAAACAATCAAAAGCTCCTAAGAGGCGATTCGAGAGCGCTGCGGAGGGAAAGCAAGGAGCAACAGAGAGATGGCACGCCATTGCCGTCCGAAGCCTTCTTTATCCGGAAAGCCCGATGACGTCACATGATTCTCGCCGTAAGAAATCCCTCACAACGCACGATACGGATCCAAAATAAAAATCACATTAGGTGTTACATCACAGTGTTTCAGGAGGAAAAATCAATTGTGTTAAGGCAATCTCTCCGTTACAGACCGGTCTGCTGAAAGAGAATTTATGCAAACGCGTTATAAAATGCTGGTAAAAACTTAACAGAGAGTCTAGGAGGGTATTTTAACAGGTCTACCCCCCACGGTAAGATTTTTCTAGTTACTAGTTGTTCATTTGTAATGCCTTCTGTTGCATTATTCAACTAATCGCAGGTTTATATTAAATTTACATCTATAATCCATAATGAGCCTTAATATATCCGCGCTCAAAACACATGATTAACGTTTGCCACAAAGGCACAGGCAGAAGTAGCTAATAATTGTGAAAAAAGGAGACATTTTACAATAGCTATATATTAATAAACAAATGTTTTTTTTGCCGGTTGCAAGAATAAATTCACAGTGCTTATATATTAATAAACAAATGTTTTTAGAGAGAAAATGCACCTTCAAGGATTATGTATAATGCTTTCCTTTTGCAGATTTGGTTTAAAAGACATTTCAAGCTTTTTGTAGATATTTCTCATATATGTGAGGACACCGCCAATTTTTAATATTTAATTATCAGGAGAAAAATTCAAGTGATGTGACTGAGGGCGCATCCCTGTCATGAATGCGCCCATTAATAATTTTCGCCACAAAAACTTGAATATTAATATTAATTCACATTTTTGAATAGCATACATAAACGTAAATTATTTTTGACATTGCAAGTATTCCAAAAAAAAAACCAAACAAGATTTTGTAATGAAGATAAAACAAATAAGAATAAATGCTGCGCATCGCCATCAGCATCACACGCGGCGCGACATAAATAGGCCACTCTGATATTTTACACACCTGCGTTTTTAAGATTGCCTTGGCTGCAATTTTCTTTTATGTTTTTTACTTAAATTATATGAAAGCAAGTAAAGAAGGCCCCCCCTTTAAAATCACTGAAGTTGTCAATTAATTGAAGCCTCTTTTTTTCCATCGTGTGCATTTTGTTGATTATAATGGGAGAGAACTTGATTTAAGTGAGGACGTTTGATTAATCCGTCTCATTCTTTAGAGTTTCCATTCTTTAGTTACAAATCGTTGCCAGGGGTTTTAATCGGCTTCGTTTGCTTTTAATTAGGCCTAAAGCCAATGGGAGCGTGAATTATACAGTGCCTCAATGTTTTACTAAAATAAAGGAAATAATCTCATAAAAACATGAACAATTCTCTTTCTTAATCAGCGTACATGACCAATATATTTTTCCCAATATGTTATCTATAAAATTAAAGGACAGGTTCGAATAAAAAAAAAGCAATGTTGTTATATTAAAGGAATTTAAATATAAATTAAAAATATAGGCCTAAAATATGAGAATATGGACCTTTTGCATCTTTAATCCATGTAGCCGAGCTCACTAAATGAAGGACCCAATTTTAATGTCTACGTGCAAAGAAAACCACATTCTTTTTGACTAATAGTAACACATAATTCATATAATATAAAAATCACTGCAACCTATTACAATGTGTCAAATCTAAAATATGGTTCAATACCATGTAGCTTAGAGAAAATATATAAGCATAGGCTCAGGCAATAGCTTGACATTTATCCTGCTTGAACTTCGTTCTAAGAAACGCCTAAAATAAATTTAATGGCAAGTACCAAACTTTCATCTGTATGAATATTAAAATACGTTTATAATTCTTTTTCTTTTCTTTCATTTCCCGTGAACACACATCGGTGAGGGCAACGCTGACGTATATTTGCGAAAATGTGCTTTTGATGTTTTGTTTGATAACTTAATGTGTGATTAAAGCGCCACTCAGCGGTCAAAAGCTGCAAATGCACTTTACAGACGCGGCGGTAGAACCACCGTTTTGGTTGGCCACCTACTGTAACAAAAAAATAATAAATCAGATAAAATAAAAATATTTATAATATAATAGAAATATACACAATATAAAATACAATAAAGAATAAATATTTAATATTACTCTGAGCATTGAGTAAAATATAAAAACAGTATAATTTAAATAAAAATTACATTTTGTTCATAAATTCCATTATAATAAATCATATAAAATAAAACCAACCTATATTAAAGCTATTAATAATAGAATATACAATAATAAAATACACGTAGACTAAATATAAGCTATTTCGTATTATTCCTGAGCATTGAGAAGTGAATGGCTAAAAAATTAATATAATATTAACAGATAATAATATTGACAACAGCAACAACATAAAAGGACAGAAAACAAGTCACGTATTTAAATTTGCTGGGTGTGCTTTTCTCAATTGTTTTTTTTTTTGTTTGTTTTTTTTTATATTATAGGTTGTTAAGTGCACGCATCACTTCATCGTAATGACTAGACCATTATATACGCGTATTCAAGTCTCTATTTGAGATATTAGTCTGTACGGACATCATGCCACGTCCGCAAACCACCGCCAACGCGCCCTCGCAGTCCGGCCCCACAACGCACCGTCATCAACTCCGCCAACCCGCCCAACGCGCCCTGAGCGTCACAACCACCTTTAGCATCGAAGAAGTCTCTGGGTGAGCTTGCGAATGATAAAATTCTGGAAGAAGACGTCAATACCTGATGCCTGCGAAATAGTCGTCCAAGACCCCTGCTAACTGCAGGATTACGCAACGATATTTAATTAAGAGAAACAATACCACATCTGATAAAGCCCAAAACTTTAATTATATCTTCCATTATCCACCCATTCAGGACGCACAGGGGGCCCAGCCGCCCAACTGCCCATATGCCCTTCTCGACTCACGCTAGTTCTTCCGAGGTGAAAAAATAAATAAAAAAAATCGCATAACGGATGCAGACCCCCCACGCAGGCCTAGATAAAAAAATAAATAAATAAATAAATAAAATCGCAAAGCCTCACTCACTTCCATATTCAGCACCCGTCCGAGTCGGTAGGGGAAGGCAAACCTTTTACGTGGCTGTATAGCTGCATCAAGACCGGCACTATTGAGCGGCCCGAAGTGATTGTCGCTGCTGTCGGGTGAGACGACTGAACGCTGGTCGGAAAAGTAATAGTAAGGTTATAACTGCTAACGAAAACCAACGTAAAAAACGTCCAGTTGGGAAAAAACGCGTTAACGAAAAAATAAAACGAGGCATTACAAAAAAAACGAGTAACTAACCAAAACTGTAATGCGTGTTTGGCAAAAGCTAAAATAAACAAATTCAGGGGATTAAATGTCCTTAGTTTTCGCCTTTGTCAATGTCTTTCATAGAGTAAACGCTCAGCTGCATTTCATTTCCCTGCGTTTCACTCACGCCAGCCTCTCTCATTATTAACGCATTTCGCTACATGCCAGCTCCTCCCTCCGCGGCACACGCGCCTATGATCAGCCTGCGAAGCTAACGACTCCAGTCTTTCTAATTGTAGCAAGGGAGTCGTCAGTAAACCTACCGGTTTAGGGACACTATTTTTCTTTTGAGAGTGCGGTAAGCAATAATGTGTCCGTGTTTCTTACAATGAAAACGGCTGGGTGGGGGCTGGACGATGAATTCTCTGCTCGATCACTTTATCCTCACGGGCCGCGATCCAAGATGCGCCTTAACCGTGGGCTATTTGCTACCAGGATTTTGTACAGTACCAAACACAGTCTTATGTGTAGCACATATTCATCAGCCTTCGAGCAGCAGCGGCAGAACATTTGAGAACTTTCTGCTCATTTAGGTATGTTTTCCAGCGCGTTCTGGTAAGCGAAAGTTTTTAAATTCTTCTAAGAGGGGAGCTGAGTTCCGCGTAGCTCCTTATATGTTTTTACCTTCGCCGGCACACCACGATCAGGCGACCGCCTGCGGCAGATTCAGCATAGGTCTCATTGGTTTTTTTTTGATGATTCACGAGAATTTTTTGGCCCGGTAAGCCTCAGGAGACAATTCATAAATTCGCCCAGAGCGGCGGCTTTTACTTCATCGCCAATCAAGAGACTCCTCCACTGACAATGAAGAATAAGCCTATACGCAGACTTCCCGCGAGAACACACTGCGCTAACATAGGCCAAGAAATGTTTTTGACCGCACTTAAGATTGATGGCAGCCGCACGTTCAAGAGCAAAAACTTGTGTACCTCTTGTTCTCGAAAAGGAGGGAACCATACGAATATTACCCACATCGAAGTCAGAAACATCCCGCGGCACCCCTTTCACGAGCTTTCAGCTTTCGGTTTCCTTCCCTGAAGCGGCAAGCTTGTTCCATCTCAAACCGTTTTCAGCTCAAGTTCATGTCTCTCCGCGCTCTCTTCGTCACCGGCTTTCTCCGCTCCCCATTCCTCCTCTTTCTTTAAACAAAACTCTGTATCGTGCTCTTTAGCTTGCAGCTCCAACTTCCTTGACTTGCAAAGTAAGATCTGAACTACCCTCATCTGCTTCGGGATAGTCTACCAGCTTTTCCTCATCACCAAAGACGCCTTGTTTATGCAGCGAATCCACAAGCAACAGCTGAAGTTGGCGTTTGGACTGCATTATTACAGAAAACAGCGCTATAATGTGCAGCAATTTTCATGAGATCAACCCTGTTAATTTGGAACAACTCAGCTCTTGGTGGTTAACAATAAAATTCGTTCATTCAAACATGGATTAATAAGCGTCTTAGGTTAAAGAAAGCGAAAAAAAGCACTACCACGATCAAATTCCCATCAATGGACTGTGGACAACTAAAGTTACAAAGAAGTAACAAATTCAAGTGTGAACAAATCAAAAAGATCA
>NW_024872791.1:0-181 GCF_018340385.1 Cyprinus carpio
TATTATTCTTGAATATAACTGTTTAGTCTAAATATGTGTTAACAAATATGGAATTTTTTTTTTGTTTTTTTTTACAAAGATGTTAAATTTAACACGTTTAACTAATACCTCATTCAAATATGGAAGCAGATTAATCTCAAATATAATTCACGCAAAAAACATGATTCACACATGCGTAGAC
>NW_024872791.1:583-648 GCF_018340385.1 Cyprinus carpio
AATGCGTTACATTTTAAAATAATATACAAAATAATTAATCAGAATACTTACTCCTGCTCACTCAC
>NW_024872792.1:0-115 GCF_018340385.1 Cyprinus carpio
CGCTGTTACAAACAAACAGGATCCTGCGCATCCATTTAAAACAAGATAAATATTTTTCGTTTTATATTTAAACATAAAGAAAGACTTTGATTAAATGTTTCATCACATGTGAGAG
>NW_024872792.1:203-337 GCF_018340385.1 Cyprinus carpio
GGAAAAAAAAAATGTTTATTTAAAGTCTTAAGATTAGACTTTGTATTCATTATTAACACAGCCATAACATGCAGTTTGAAAAAAGGTTAACAGAATAACACCTCAGATCTTCTGGTCTGTAACTACCCCCTCCT
>NW_024872792.1:1342-1408 GCF_018340385.1 Cyprinus carpio
TTGTTTAAAACACATGGAGAGGGTTTTTATTTGCTAGTTTAATGGAGCACACACACACACACACAC
>NW_024872792.1:2123-2300 GCF_018340385.1 Cyprinus carpio
GTCAAATTTATAAAGGTGTCCGTGAAAGAAATCGGTGTTGAGTGACCGCTGGGTGTCATGCTTGTTCTATGAATGAACTTGTTCAATAGGTGGGAAGCTGAGCAAGGGAGCGTGTCACCGTAAATTCGCGGGGAAGAGAGACGCTAGGGGGTGACCGACCGTAATTCATAGATGAAA
>NW_024872792.1:2327-2476 GCF_018340385.1 Cyprinus carpio
ACAGAGACAGACTGTGACAAAGAAATCACAAGGTCATAACATTAAACTGCCGCAGATGACACAATTTTCACTATAACAGGATCAATTCACCCCAGACTCACCGGAGGGAGCCATTTCACCATCATATCCGTTTCACCGAGAGCAGTTAG
>NW_024872792.1:2584-2656 GCF_018340385.1 Cyprinus carpio
TTGAAGCACAAAAGCTAAGCGACAGGATAGCCTCGTCTTTTCAAAATAAAAGTATTTTCAACAGGATATCGT
>NW_024872792.1:2853-6198 GCF_018340385.1 Cyprinus carpio
TTCCACCTGTCAGCCTGGTGTTCCTACTAGATCTTTTTTAGTATATTGTGACAAGGCTCAGGCTGAGTAGCCACAGGCAGCTGATACTTTTCAAAGGTCCTTTCCTTCCGCTCTCTGATTCTGGATTTCCTTCTCCATGTACAAGCTGAGCAGGAGACTCTTGTGAGTTTGTGGAATAGCTGAGGTTCTGTCTGTGAAAATTGTCATTGCCACTTTTGCTGCCTTCAAGTTCTTCAGGGAAATTCCTACATAAGGCTTCAGAAGCCACATTTATGATTTGGTGTCCATATTTGGAAAAGATATACATTGGACAGCTTCAATATTTCATTTTCTCTTGTTTTATTCCATAACAAGACAAAGCTTTTTTTTTCTATTAATGCAACATCAGAGCAAAGCATGTGCATTAGGTGTATAATCAAAGTTTATTTGAACTTGAGGTCAAAGTTAATTTCTACTTCAATATTTCACAATTAATGAAAGATGACTAAGCTTCTCATCCTTCAGATTAACTGATTTAGCACTAGTGTGAAGGCACATACAACACACACACACACGCACACACATTTTAACAATTTATTTAAGTCCACTTAAAAGAAGTAGCTTACAAGGACATAAATATTATAGATGCAGTTAAATACATGTACAAGATCAAGGACCAGTGGCATACAGCAGGTCTTTACAATATTAAGCATAGCACTCAGTTCTTATGGGTATAAATAACAGTGTCTCCTCCATATATGACGGCTGCCTACAATAGCAGACAGTGCACAGTACTTTGCCAAGTGTTTGGCCCTTGTTTTGGGCATCCCAAGTTGTTGAAGCCCTCTTACAACCAACCTGTGTGTGTGTCCTAAGCTACCAAATATAAAAACAAGTAATCGGCCTCGATAACCTATTTCTGAAATGGTATTTAGGAGTGATTGATATTTAATGATTTTAGTCATGAAAGCTTCCTCCATACTAGAGTCAAAGGTGCATGCAACCTCCAAAACAAACACCTCTCTACACTCCTCATTAATCACAATAATATCTGGTGTGTTAGCAGACAGATGAGAAAAGATTTCAGAGTTACTGTTGAGATACTGAAACATGGATGAATTTACACAGGAATGTTTGAATATTCTTACTAAAGATGGTAAATAGTTTGATATGTCTCTCACTATCAAGTCCACTATTCTGTCGTGGCGTGCTGTGTACATTCCTTTGTAAACATGACAGCCGTTCAGAATATGTGGCAATGTTTCTGTGATCTGTTCTGAAGTATGATGCAGACAGTGAGGAACCTGAGTTGTAGGAAACCAGATAGAAAGGTTGAGTCTAGTTGGAAGAACTTGTAATCTGGCTTTTACTGTGAAAATAACAATGTCCTCGCTGAGTGCAGTATTCTTGAGAAATGAGTGAGAAACAGAGTGATCAGCAGAGGGAAGATATGCAAGTTTTCATTGAAGGTTCAGTCCTGTCCAGTGTTGTTTTTGGTGATACTGATGTAAATCCATGAGAGTTCGCCGGGCACCTGTAGATGTTAACAGGGGGCTATATCCACCGAATGCAGCTGTTGCTCTGACATAGATCAGGGTGTCAGTGATGATATCCTCTGAGACCCTCACCGTCCCAGAGTCAGACCGAGCCCACTCCAGTGAAACTCCACTTCTTACACAGAGGTCATTCAGGTCCAGCCAGTCTGACCAGACACCAAAACCAGCCGAGTGAGTGTCCAGTTTCCCGCTGGGTTTTCTTTTAAAGCCAAGGAAGTGGGGCTCTGAGTCCGTGGCTAACGGCACCATGCGTCTCCTGAGGTCCAGGAACAGGGAGGATCGAGCCAACTCCCTAACGTCTCTGTCATCATTATTCAGCATATTCAGAAGGTGGGAGATCCGCATGCTGGTATAAACCCATATCACGTTCGGCACCCCCAACCCTCCTTCCCATTGGGGATGAAAAATAATGTCACGAGTGCTGTGTGTATTCAGTCTGAACCACTTTCGCACTAAGCTCACTGTTTTGTTATTCATTTAGCTCAGCATTTTCTGCTGGATATGAACGTTGGAGAACAGATGTTGTACTTTAGACAGTGCCACCTGTCTAACAGCCTCCAGCTTCATGGTCAGTAGCAGTGGACATTTATCAATCAGGTCCAGCCTGCATGTGAACTCTGACAAGATGATGTTTACTTGCTCTTTCCATTCTCCTGCAATATTAATTTTATGTCCAAGATAAGTGTATGTCTCATGAAGAGAATATACACAAATAGGTTTTGTTGCTACTGTAAACACTGGACATCTATCAGATTTTGAGCGGTACCACCTGTTCCCTCCACTCCTCCTCTCATACAGAACAGCACATTTTGAGTCCTTAATCTCCAGGCCTGACCATTTCAGAAAAGAATCTGTTCTGGCTAGCATGTTTTTAATTACGCTCTCTTCTCTGGAGGCAATCTGGACATCATCTGCATAGCCCTGTACTGGGATCGGGGACATCACACCGGGGGGGGGGGGGGGGGGGGGGGGGGGGGGGGGGGCACACTGACACATCCACTTTAACCATTGGTTAATGGCAATTATAAAATTAACTGCACTCCAAGGGCATCCAGTTTTAATGCCTATCTGAAGTGGTGTTGGGTGAGTGAGCTGTTCTCCACAGATTACTTCGATAAAGGAGCCTCTATACACATCTTTCACTATGTCAATGAACAGCTGAGGCAGCTGTATTTCCTCCAGTGATCTGATCAGGACATCATGAGATAAAGTTCCAAATGCATCTCTAAAGTCTAAGAAGACTGAATACAGTTTGCAGGACTCATGCTTAAAGTCATCTATCCCTGTTTTAAGGCAAAATACATGTTCATTCATACCTTGCCTATCGATGTATGCCTTTTGCTTGGTGAATAAGATATCAGCCTCCATCAGCCAAGGGAGAACTCTGGCCAGTATGGATTTCATGAACACCTTATAGATGGAAGGAAGGAGGGAAATATCTCTCCATGTCGATGGATCATCAGGGATGTTGTCTTTTTTTGGAATACGATGAATTATTGCTCCTTTCCATGAATCTGGTACTCTCTTATTTTCCAAACAGACATTAAAAACAGTTGTTAAAATCTGACATGACTGCATGGTTTTAAAAGTCTCATATGTCACGCCGTCTTTACCACTTGCTTTGTTATTAGGAAGGTTATTTAACACAGTTTCTACCTCTTTATATGTAAAATGCGTTGTTTCAGGAAAACTAGTTGGCTTCGGTGGCGGCACGTTCAAATACCAGGGTGGGAAAGGAAGACTCTCGTTACACCCCTGATTTAAGCATTTATTATCATAATAAGTTTGTATAACTGTAATGTCACTAGGG
>NW_024872793.1:0-129 GCF_018340385.1 Cyprinus carpio
TTAAAATTAGATTTGGTTTGGCTGTTATAACTCAGTTGTAATAGAGAGATGAGCAAAAATTAAAAGCATGATTATGTGATATTAGTTATGTTTTTACATAATAATTATTTGACCTGAATCACCAAGCTT
>NW_024872793.1:1757-1862 GCF_018340385.1 Cyprinus carpio
GTTGTTGTTTTTTTTAGAATAATTGTAGCTTACATAAATAAGGTGAAGCAAAACAAATATGAATAATATTTGGATCGTCCCTTATTTTTTCCCTTATTTTCTTAA
>NW_024872793.1:1964-2033 GCF_018340385.1 Cyprinus carpio
GTAAAACCTTTTTTAAAAAAACTTGAACTTCAATACTATTAAACTGACTTTAAAATCTCAAGGAGTTTA
>NW_024872793.1:2441-10531 GCF_018340385.1 Cyprinus carpio
CAAAAAATAAAAAACTCTGGATAGCCTAGATTAGGCCCAGACTCTGTTCCTAAGTATATAAAATTGCATGTTAGTACATCAGACATAAAAACGGCTGGCCTAATAATGTTATAAGGTGGCCAAACAGGATATTTGAGTTCTTTCATTTTACAACAAATCACTTTGAAATTTAACAAAGTTATCAGAACAGAACAATAATTACAAATATATCATTCAATGTATAATAAAATGGCAGTAATAATAATATAGGCTTAGCTATTAACAAAAAAATAAAAAATAATAAAATGAATAATAATTTAAAGCGAACCATAAGGTGGCATACCTCATTCGGGAGAAATCCAAACGTTTCCATATTCGTGATGTTGCCTATTCAAAGCCTGAATCTATTATTCATTAGGAAAAATAGGCTTTGTAGTCTCACGAGTGTTTCAGTATCGACGAAAAAAAAAGAAAAAATCATAATTAACAAAAAGAATGCCAAAGTGGACTGCTGCTCCGCGCGCGAATGCATAACGGTGAACGACTGTTTCCCAATGAAATGTGCGCGAGGGGCACCAGACGCGATCAAAACAGCTGAAACGGAAAAATACAAAATTTTTGGTCACACAGTAAAGGCATAATTCAAAAATGCAAAGTGTTAGCAGTTTGAAAAATCAAGAATAATAACAGAATTAATAATAATTATTAAGCTAAATGCTGGGACCGGTCTCATCATTTCGATCTGCAATGGAACCTGGAAGGTTTTTTTTAAAACCAAGAAATGAAACCGAAATGAAAACATTTAGCTTTTTATCATCCGTATATATAGGCCTTATTTAATGACTGTTTAATAACAATAGCAAGCATAAGATCCTTTGTGTAAAGGTCTTCTTTTAATTTTTGATGAGTAGGACTGTAGCCTAAGACTATCCTACCTTTTTTGAAATTAACTCACTGTAACATTTTTTAATGGGTTTTAAAGATGGTACAAATGTTTAAATATCATAATTGTTATTGTTGTTTTTAACCTCCTTTTAATCTCAATTTTAGACAATTACATCTCCGTTCGCCAATCCGTCTCTTTGCGCCAACTGGCGCTTAGTTTCGGCGAATGAATTTAACAAGCGACTGACTTGCAGTTAACCGCCCGCGGCCCTGGCGGCGGCGGCACCGCTGGCGGTAGTACCATTTTGGTTGTCTACCATCTTGTAAATGACATTATCACATGTTAGTTGGTCAGTCCATTACCATGTTGCTGGTCAGGCTGTCTTTGATAGTCTGTACAGTAACTCAAACCGTTTGAGTAAAACAGATTTGCTCTTTACTTAAAACCATGTAAGTTTTTTCAAACTTTGGTAATTATGTAATCAAGTTGATTAATTAAGTGCTGATTGAGCTTTTAGTGATGAACAGCTTGCTGTTAACAAACAGAAGTCACCAGCTCCACTTATTAATAACCAGACTGACTTTTTATTTCTGTCAGACGTCTACAGAAGATCTTATTTGAGAATTAACTAAGGTTTTAGATGTTGATTTATTGTTTCATTTGAAGTAACCGATGTTAGAGGATCAGTGTTTTCTTTTAGTTGGGCCTCCTTGACCCTTTGAGCTTCTGTCTTCGTATTTGTTTCTGGTTTGTTGTAACCCGTGTGTGTTTTGAAGAACATGTTTGTTATAACTCGAAAAATCTATGGAAAATATGATCAGGTATTGGTTGTTATACAGCATATTGGTGATGATAATCATCAATTATGGAGCTGTTTAGAGTTCAAAATCTGACAAAATAGATGTTCTATACCTAGTTCAATTGATTACAATGAAAGTTAATCAAAAAGTCAGTGGTTTTTTCATAACCAGTTAATATAAAGGACTTTCCAAACGGTTTTCTATGGTGTGGCATTGACTCACACACAGACTCAATCTGATAATATGAATCCTCAACAATGGTTTGTACGAAAAAAAAAAAAAAAAAAAAAAAAACATGCGGCAATGCAGTGCGGTACTATTGTAGTAGCCAAACTCCATTCATGGCTTCCCGCATGTCTCTGCGCTGCAGTTGTTTTTTTTTTTGTTCTATGGTCACACATTGTTGAGTTCATATGCTGATTATTGATGTCTGTGTGTTGGACTAAGTGAACATCATAGAATACCAACGGTTGGAAATGTGTCTTTATACTCAACTGATTATCACAAGAACCAACACTGCTCTAGAATATTTAATTTTTCCAAATTCAATATACAAAAACACACAACACACGTATTTCATCAGGAAGGATTAAATAGCTTTAAACCTACCAATAGCTAGTTCAATACAATGATTCTCATTCACTCCCTTCACAGTCATAACGACAACCATCTAGGCACAGGTTTCCGATAAAAAAAATAATAATTTTGAATGCACTGTAAGTTTCGTGGAAAAAAGCAGTCTTTCTAAGAGTGTGAGTGTTCGTATAACACCTGATGATATTTTTTCTGGGGGCGTGTGTATTACAAACAGCTTAAGAAAAAACTAAGATATAAATCAAGGGTACAAGAGCCCAACTAAACAAACACTGACTCTAACATTGTACTTTAAATGAAAACATAAATCAACATCCCCTAAACCTTACACTGTAAAAACCTGAGCAGAGTCACAGTAACTCAAACCGTTTGGAGTAAACAGATTTGCCTTTACTTAAACCATGTAAGTTTTAAAAACTTTGCAGTGTAATGTATCACAGTGATTAATTAAGTGCTGATTTAGCGTTAGTGATGAACAGCTGCTCATTAACAAATGAGCATTCACCAGCTCCCACTTATTAATAATATGGACCTGACTTTATTTCTTTCAGACGTCTACCAGAAAGATGCAGTTGAGACACATAATAGGGTTTAGATTGTTCCAATGCCATTATGTTTGAACACCCCAGAAGTAACCATGTTAGATGATCAGTGGTTGCTTTAGTTGGGGCTCTTGAACCCTTGACTTCTGTCTTAGTTATATTTATTTTTTTTTGGGCATGACGTTTGTCACTCCATGAGCTGTCGATTTGAAACATGTGTTTTGTTATAAGCCCCCAACAAAAACCAGAGAAATTAATGATTCAGATATTGGTTGTTATACTCAGCAGTATTAATTGCATGATAGTAAATCAATTATGGGAGCTGTTCAAAAATCTTACTAAATGAGTTCGTTCGATGTTCGAAGTTTCACTTCCAGTTGATTACAATGAGAAATGCAATTCAAAAAAGGTCTAGTGTGCGGTTTCTTGTCATGATCAGGTTAATATACATAGGGATACTTTCCAAACAGTTTTGTTTTCATCTACGTGGCTGTTTATTTCTGCCTCACACGTCTACAGACAGTGTCATACTACCCCCCCCAGAATATGAAGACCTCCCAAACAATGGTTATCAAAAAAAAAAAAAACATGCTTTCTGCAATGCCATGCGGGGTACTATTGTAGTACAAATAACTCCCATCCTGGCTCTCCCAGCATGCTCTGCTGCATTGTTTTTTTTTTTTTTTTTTGTTTTTGACGGTCACCATGTTTGAGGTGTTCATATGCTGATTAGTGATGTCCCGATGTGGTGTGACCTAAGTGACATCGCCACAGCAAACCAACACCTGTTTTGGAAGGTTCTTTATTTTAACTGATTGCGTGCACAGACAACCACTGAATCTTAGAAAGCACTTTTACGGAAATCAATCCAGCGAATTTACACAACAACATCCTATTTTCTACAAATTTATTACACTCCAAACAAGTTCAAATAATTCAGTGATTATCATTCACGAATTACAGATATAACAACCAACATCTAGGTAAAATTATACACTGGTAAAAAAAAAAATTCTAACCTGAACTTGCACTGGAAGTGTGCTTTGGGTATAAAAGCAGCCTTCTACAAGTCTTAGTTGTGAAGTCGTGTGTGTATAACACCTGATGAGAATTTCCTCTGGGCTTTTTGAGTTACAACAAATGGTTACAACGCCAGAGAAAAAACTAAGGAACAGTAATCTCAGGGTCCAAGAGCCCACTAAAGCAAACACTGATCTCCTAACGTATGGTTATTCAAATGTCGAACAATAAATCAACATCTAAACCTTAGTTAATGTTGCACTCAGATCTTCTGTAGACGTTCCTGACGAACTTAAAGTCAGTTCGGGTTATTAATAATGGAGCGGGTGATGCTGTTTGTGGGGGTGTGTTTTAAGTCGATCGTTTGAGAAGATTTATTAATGTAGTTTTATTTCAGTTTTACTTTAATCTACATAGGCTTGTTGGTCTGAAGTCAAGTTGTATGTCTCTCATTGTTGGTCTTCTCTTTTCTGTCAGTAATTCTGTGTTGGTTAACAGCAGGTGTTCATCACTAATTCACAATTATCACTCAATTAATCACTTAAGGTTACGTTAATTTGCAATGGTTATCTTCTTTCTAGGTGAACTCAACTGAAATTACAGTTCAGAGTACTCAGAACAATTAGTTTATTAAAACTTAAACTGTTTTTAAGGCACTCGGTTTTCCTCCTCAAACGGTGTTGAGTTAATCCTAACACTGTCAGGTTTTAGTGAGGCTGTGTCTGACATCCAGTTGTAGTTGCCCTTTCACTCTTTTTCTCCGTGCAGTAATTCTGTTTGTTAACAGCAGGTGTTCATCACTAATTGCCTCAAGTTATCACTCAACTTAATCACTTAATTTACTTAAATTGCCAATGTATATCTTCTTTCAGTGACTCAACTGAATTAAGTTCACACAGTACTCCATAAACACTTTTCTAAGTTTTAAAACGTTAAATGGTTTAAGGCAATCGGTTGTTCCGTGTCAAACGGTTTTAAGTAAACCTCAACTTTGTCATGTTGTTTTTAATATATTTGTTTACACTACAAAGGTTTGAGTTATGTTTACTTGTCGGGTTTTTAACAGTGTGTTAGTTTTAAACTTAAATGGTTTATTAGGCAATCAATTATGGCACTCAAACGGTTTTCGAGTAAACCTAACTTGTCCAGTTTTTTAAGGATATTCTGTGTTACGATCAAACGGTTGTGAGTTACTGGTGACTTGTCAGGTTTTAACAGCTGGTAGTTTAACTTCCTCATATCAGATTCTTTCTGTGAGACTGTCTGACAGACATACAGTCCAAGGTCTGTCTGTGTTTAGTAATAAGATGGAGGCTGGGTGATAGCTGCTATGTGATGGTTGTTTAATCAGATCTTGAGAGATTTAAATGTATTTTAATTTCAGGTTGTTATTTATCTATAAGGCTGTGTCTGCAAGGCATTTGGAGTTCCTTGTGTTTTTCATTTTTCTTCGTAATTCTGTTTGTTGTACAGCAAGCGTGTTCATCACCTTAAGTCACAATTATCACTCAATTAATCACGTTTAACCTATTTAATTGCAATGTATATCTTCTTTTCAGTGAACACAACTGACCATTAACATCATCCAGAGTACTCACACAACTAATCGTGTTTTAAAAAACTTAAATGGTTTTTACAGAGCCAATCGGTTTCCTCAAATGGTTTGAGTTAACATACTTATGTCAGGTTTTAGTGAGTGCTGTGTCTGAAAGTCAGATTGTAGTATTCCTTTCCCTTCTCTTTCCTTTCAGTAATTCTGTTTTGTTAACAGCAGTGGTTCATCACTAATTGCCTCAATCTTACTCACTCAATTAATCAACTTAATCTCACACTTAATTACAATGTATATCTTCTTTCAGTGAACTCAACTGAATTAAGTTCAGAGTACTCACAGACTAAGTTTTAAAAAAACTTAAATGGTTTAAGGCAATCGGTTTCCTCCATCCAACCGTCTTTTTTGAGTAAAACCCAACTTGTCATGTTTTTTTCAAGGATATTTGTTTACACAAAAGGTTTGGGTTTACGTTTACTTTAAACTCTTAAATGGTTTAGAGGCAATCGGTTTCCTCAAACTGTTTGAGTAAGCACCGAACTTGTCATGTTATTGTTAGGATATCTGTTTACTCAAATGGTTTGATGTTAATTACTTGTCGGTGGTTTACAGTGGTAGTGCTCTGGCTGCTCAGGGCTCCAGTGCCCATGGTGTAGTGCGTTTTCTGGGGTCAAGCTCCATGTAGTTGGTGCAAGAGATGGAAGCAAAGTCTTTGATAAAACGAGCACTGTAAGTTCGCCATGCCCCAGCGAAGCTCCCTCCTGAATGGAGTCTGGTCTTGTGGTATTACTTCCTGCTTGACATGGCAGCAATTTTTTTTGGGTTCGGCTTAAATTCCACCAGCTGAAAAAATAATCAAAGAATTCGAGTTTTAACTTTTTTGTTGATTCACATTTCTTTTTATTTGGTGTGAGCCCTCTTTCTTTCATTCCTCGTGAAACACAGCTCTGAGAACTGTTCGTCATGCGTCTTTCTGTGTTTTATTACCAGTACACAATGATGTCATACAGATTCTTCACTCCTTCGATGCCTTGAGTGTCTGGCCAGATCGCATTCTGGACCCCTCTGCCACTGAGATATCCCCAAATTCATGCTCCTTGTAGCGTCTCAAAACCCAAGGTGTGTGGTAAAAGAAGCCGTGATGTACCTGATGTCGGGGGATTTCTAGCTTATGGTAACCGGCAGTCAGGTGAGTTTAGAAAAGAAGACTGGTAGCTAATGTTAATCCATGTGTTTATGACCTCAAGGTTAGATTATTATGTGCTCTATTAGGTGGTTGATTCTCTGCAGCTTAGTAAAGCAAAGTCCAGCTGTTCCAAAGTACAGCAGCTAGAGTTCTTACTGAACCAGGAAGTATATGATCATATTGGCCACCAATGCTTATCAATACATGCACTGGCTCCTATCCAAAAAGTCAAGTGCTTTTATTGTCATCACCACAGCACATGTGCGCTTGGAGAGTGAAATTCTGACGGGCTGATGCAGAAATTGCAGGAAACTTGTTAACATATAACCATGCAGACTTCAGCAGGTGAAAATGTGTAATATATACATATAGTCATTTTAAAAATGTGCTATTGAACTTTATACCACAGTTTAGCACTACACATCCTTCACATAATGTACATGCATACTGGTTAGCACTACACATTTATACGCTATGCAGTGAATGTACATTCTGAATCAAACACTTATCGCATGAGATTTTAAAATCTTGCTTATTACTTGTAATCACTAATGGCCGGATGGTATTCAACCATCTGTTTCATATTAATGAATCCTGACTCTCTAACACAGCACTGCACTCAGAGACAAGAGCACTTAAAAAAACAAAAGATAAGGACTTTTGTTTTTTACAACATCCTCAACATAAAAGCCTTAACCCCTTCGGCGCCAACGATGTCTCGGCGACATCTCAGCCCTCGTGACATTATTACACCTTAGGAGATGATCAGAACACTCTAAAGTGAGCATCAAAGGAAAGATAAACACCAGCCCTTTTACTCACAGCACGGGCGACATTCCAGACACACACACACACACACCACCCACCACGAGGGCATTTCTGGCTCGCGCATGAACATTTTGATTGAAACTACCTCTAAATGTATTAATGTATCTCTTTATGTGCTTAGATGTCTTCACGATGATATAGTGGAATAGATGCGCATAATGTTTTACTGTGTTTTAATCAAACTTTATATGACCTGTAGTTAGGAACAACTCTGTATCTCACAACTTCATCCTGACTTCTACTTAAAGTTATAGTTTAATGGTTATGGTATGATGCGTAGAAACTTGACTGTAGCCGAATCTCAGCGGCAAATTACAAAAAGATGCCATTGTTTCAGAAGTACAATCTTTCTGAAGGAAAAATGTGTAATTTTGTCATATCATCATAAAATTAGACCAGTGGGTACGGAAATCAGCAGACAAAGAAGATTTTTCCCCGCCTCCAGTTTCTCACAACCTCGATTGTGGTTCATAAGGTGACATGTGTGAACCAACCTTTCAATAAAAACAAAGCAAAACCCTTGCCATTGGCATTTCCGCCAGAGAAAGAGGGGGGGTTTCCCCAGTTAGATAGGGACTTCTCAAGAACGGTCCCTCCTCCGTTTGTTCTTCTCTTACCTTTTTAGTTTTTATATTAAGTTTTTTCTTATTGAATTGTCTTCTGAACTTTTTACTTCGTTCAATTGTCCTCACGAGCCAAACGA